>NC_048578.1:34098271-34150771 GCF_013265735.2 Oncorhynchus mykiss
AGTCTCCCAGTATAATGTAGTCTCCCAGTATAATGTAGTCTCCCAGTATAATGGAGTCTGGAGTCTCCCAGTATAATGGAGTCTGGAGTCTCCCAGTATAATGGGGTCTGGAGTCTCCCAGTATAATGTAGTCTCCCAGTATAATGGAGTCTGGAGTCTCCCAGTATAATGTAGTCTCCCAGTATAATGGAGTCTGGAGTCTCCCAGTATAATGGAGTCTGGAGTCTCCCAGTATAATGTAGTCTCCCAGTATAATGTAGTCTCCCAGTATAATGGAGTCTGGAGTCTCCCAGTATAATGTAGTCTCCCAGTATAATGGAGTCTGGAGTCTCCCAGTATAATGGAGTCTGGAGTTTGAATGTGGAATGTAGTCCCCCAGTAGAATGTAGTCCCCCAGTATAATGTAGTCCCCCAGTAGAATGTAGTCTCCCAGTAGAATGTAGTCCCCCAGTATAATGTAGTCCCCCAGTATAATGTAGTCCCCCAGTATAATGTAGTCCCCCAGTAGAATGTAGTCCCCCAGTATAATGTAGTCCCCCAGTAGAATGTAGTCCCCCAGTAGAATGTAGTCTCCCAGTTGAATGTAGTCCCCCAGTATAATGTAGTCCCCCAGTATAATGTAGTCTCCCAGTAGAATGTAGTCTCCCAGTAGAATGTAGTCCCCCAGTATAATGTAGTCTCCCAGTATAATGTAGTCCCCCAGTAGAATGTAGTCTCCCAGTATAATGTAGTCCCCCAGTAGAATGTAGTCCCCCAGTAGAATGTAGTCCCCCAGTAGAATGTAGTCCCCCAGTATAATGTAGTCCCCCAGTAGAATGTAGTCCCCCAGTAGAATGTAGTCCCCCAGTATAATGTAGTCTCCCAGTATAATGTAGTCCCCCAGTAGAATGTAGTCTCCCAGTATAATGTAGTCCCCCAGTATAATGTAGTCCCCCAGTAGAATGTAGTCCCCCAGTATAATGTAGTCTCCCAGTATAATGTAGTCCCCCAGTAGAATGTAGTCCCCCAGTATAATGTAGTCCCCCAGTAGAATGTAGTCCCCCAGTATAATGTAGTCTCCCAGTATAATGTAGTCCCCCAGTAGAATGTAGTCCCCCAGTAGAATGTAGTCCCCCAGTAGAATGTAGTCTCCCAGTAGAATGTAGTCCCCCAGTATAATGTAGTCTCCCAGTATAATGTAGTCCCCCAGTAGAATGTAGTCCCCCAGTAGAATGTAGTCTCCCAGTAGAATGTAGTCCCCCAGTATAATGTAGTCTCCCAGTATAATGTAGTCTCCCAGTAGAATGTAGTCCCCCAGTATAATGTAGTCCCCCAGTAGAATGTAGTCCCCCAGTAGAATGTAGTCTCCCAGTAGAATGTAGTCCCCCAGTATAATGTAGTCCCCCAGTATAATGTAGTCTCCCAGTATAATGTAGTCTCCCAGTATAATGTAGTCCCCCAGTAGAATGTAGTCTCCCAGTATAATGTAGTCTCCCAGTAGAATGCAGTCCCCCAGTATAATGTAGTCCCCCAGTATAATGTAGTCCCCCAGTATAATGTAGTCCCCCAGTAGAATGTAGTCTCCCAGTAGAATGTAGTCCCCCAGTATAATGTAGTCCCCCAGTATAATGTAGTCTCCCAGTATAATGTAGTCCCCCAGTAGAATGTAGTCCCCCAGTAGAATGTAGTCCCCCAGTATAATGTAGTCCCCCAGTATAATGTAGTCTCCCAGTATAATGTAGTCCCCCAGTATAATGTAGTCCCCCAGTATAATGTAGTCTCCCAGTATAATGTAGTCCCCCAGTATAATGTAGTCTCCCAGTAGAATGTAGTCCCCCAGTATAATGTAGTCTCCCAGTATAATGGAGTCTGGAGTCTCCCAGTATAATGTAGTCTCCCAGTATAATGGAGTCTGGAGTCTCCCAGTATAATGGAGTCTGGAGTCTCCCAGTATAATGTAGTCTCCCAGTATAATGTAGTCTCCCAGTATAATGGAGTCTGGAGTCTCCCAGTATAATGTAGTCTCCCAGTATAATGGAGTCTGGAGTCTCCCAGTATAATGGAGTCTGGAGTTTGAATGTGGAATGTAGTCCCCCAGTAGAATGTAGTCCCCCAGTATAATGTAGTCCCCCAGTAGAATGTAGTCTCCCAGTAGAATGTAGTCCCCCAGTATAATGTAGTCCCCCAGTAGAATGTAGTCCCCCAGTAGAATGTAGTCTCCCAGTAGAATGTAGTCCCCCAGTATAATGTAGTCCCCCAGTATAATGTAGTCCCCCAGTATAATGTAGTCCCCCAGTAGAATGTAGTCCCCCAGTATAATGTAGTCCCCCAGTAGAATGTAGTCCCCCAGTAGAATGTAGTCTCCCAGTTGAATGTAGTCCCCCAGTATAATGTAGTCCCCCAGTATAATGTAGTCTCCCAGTAGAATGTAGTCTCCCAGTAGAATGTAGTCCCCCAGTATAATGTAGTCTCCCAGTATAATGTAGTCCCCCAGTAGAATGTAGTCTCCCAGTATAATGTAGTCCCCCAGTAGAATGTAGTCCCCCAGTAGAATGTAGTCCCCCAGTAGAATGTAGTCCCCCAGTATAATGTAGTCCCCCAGTAGAATGTAGTCCCCCAGTAGAATGTAGTCCCCCAGTATAATGTAGTCTCCCAGTATAATGTAGTCCCCCAGTAGAATGTAGTCTCCCAGTATAATGTAGTCCCCCAGTATAATGTAGTCCCCCAGTAGAATGTAGTCCCCCAGTATAATGTAGTCTCCCAGTATAATGTAGTCCCCCAGTAGAATGTAGTCCCCCAGTATAATGTAGTCCCCCAGTAGAATGTAGTCCCCCAGTATAATGTAGTCTCCCAGTATAATGTAGTCCCCCAGTAGAATGTAGTCCCCCAGTAGAATGTAGTCCCCCAGTAGAATGTAGTCCCCCAGTAGAATGTAGTCTCCCAGTAGAATGTAGTCCCCCAGTATAATGTAGTCTCCCAGTATAATGTAGTCCCCCAGTAGAATGTAGTCCCCCAGTAGAATGTAGTCTCCCAGTAGAATGTAGTCCCCCAGTATAATGTAGTCTCCCAGTATAATGTAGTCTCCCAGTAGAATGTAGTCCCCCAGTATAATGTAGTCCCCCAGTAGAATGTAGTCCCCCAGTAGAATGTAGTCTCCCAGTAGAATGTAGTCCCCCAGTATAATGTAGTCCCCCAGTATAATGTAGTCTCCCAGTATAATGTAGTCTCCCAGTATAATGTAGTCCCCCAGTAGAATGTAGTCTCCCAGTATAATGTAGTCTCCCAGTAGAATGTAGTCCCCCAGTATAATGTAGTCCCCCAGTATAATGTAGTCCCCCAGTATAATGTAGTCCCCCAGTAGAATGTAGTCTCCCAGTAGAATGTAGTCCCCCAGTATAATGTAGTCCCCCAGTATAATGTAGTCCCCCAGTAGAATGTAGTCCCCCAGTATAATGTAGTCCCCCAGTATAATGTAGTCTCCCAGTATAATGTAGTCCCCCAGTATAATGTAGTCCCCCAGTATAATGTAGTCTCCCAGTATAATGTAGTCCCCCAGTAGAATGTAGTCCCCCAGTAGAATGTAGTCCCCCAGTATAATGTAGTCCCCCAGTATAATGTAGTCTCCCAGTAGAATGTAGTCCCCCAGTATAATGTAGTCTCCCAGTATAATGTAGTCCCCCAGTAGAATGTAGTCTCCCAGTATAATGTAGTCTCCCAGTAGAATGTAGTCCCCCAGTATAATGTAGTCTCCCAGTAGAATGTAGTCCCCCAGTATAATGTAGTCCCCCAGTATAATGTAGTCCCCCAGTAGAATGTAGTCTCCCAGTAGAATGTAGTCCCCCAGTATAATGTAGTCCCCCAGTATAATGTAGTCTCCCAGTATAATGTAGTCCCCCAGTAGAATGTAGTCCCCCAGTAGAATGTAGTCCCCCAGTATAATGTAGTCCCCCAGTATAATGTAGTCTCCCAGTATAATGTAGTCCCCCAGTATAATGTAGTCCCCCAGTATAATGTAGTCTCCCAGTATAATGTAGTCCCCCAGTATAATGTAGTCTCCCAGTATAATGTAGTCTCCCAGTAGAATGTAGTCTCCCAGTATAATGTAGTCTCCCAGTATAATGTAGTCCCCCAGTATAATGTAGTCTCCCAGTATAATGTAGTCCCCCAGTATAATGTAGTCCCCCAGTATAATGTAGTCCCCCAGTATAATGTAGTCCCCCAGTAGAATGTAGTCCCCCAGTAGAATGTAGTCTCCCAGTATAATGTAGTCCCCCAGTAGAATGTAGTCCCCCAGTAGAATATAGTCCCCCAGTAGAATGTAGTCCCCCAGTAGAATGTAGTCTCCCAGTATAATGTAGTCCCCCAGTATAATGTAGTCCCCCAGTAGAATGTAGTCCCCCAGTATAATGTAGTGCACTACTTTTGATAGGACTTTGGTCAACATTTTTTCACTGCATAGGGAATATAGAGTGCCATTTAATTTGGAGTGCCGTATTCCCAATCCTTCAGGCACTCTCACTCTTGGAATGTTTGATGGAGGACGTTGCTGCGGCAATCGCTTCCTTCCTGTTCCTAGCTACTTCAGGGACACGTTCCAAATGACACCCTATTCCCTATGTAGTGCACATACTGTAGGGCTCTGGTCAAAAGTAGTGCACTATAAAGGGAATAGGGTGCCATTTGGGAAACAGACAAGCTCTAGTGTAGGATGAGATGAAGAGGGATTACCCAGACGTTGATGGCATGGTTCTTTGTCAAATCCTTCTTTACCTGGTCCTATAGGCTACCCCTGTTCTGTTCCAGAGTGAAGGATGATAGCCTTGCTTCCTGTTCGCTGCCTCCAGGTAGTGATCTGAAGTTACTATGATGAGTTTCCATCCTCCACAGACCACAGTCACACAGTCACACACACACACTTCACACACACACCTCCTGCCCACCTAATATCGTCGTATAAGGTAAATATCATTTGTTTTCCGTCTGTTTTCCTGATGGCTAGATAATGACTCTAGACAGGTGGGTAAATGAGATTGCCTGGCTGGGATAGGAGTAATCTAGCCCTCCTCTCTTACCTGTGGCATGCTCCAATAGAGATGAATGAGGGGGCAGGGGTCTGCAGCTTCTCACAGCTACACTCCTGAAAGTGTTCTTTCGGCTAGCCCCATAGGAGAACCCTTTTAAAATCCATTTTTTGGATTCAGGTAGAACCCTTTTGGTTCGAGGTAGAAACTTTTTTTGGTTCCTTGTAGGACCCTTTCCATAGAGGGTTCTACATGGAGCCCAAAAAAAGGGTTTTATGTGGAACCAAAAAGGGTTCTCCTCGGAACCAAAAAGTGTTCTGGGGACAGCGGAAGAACTCTTTTGGAACCCTATTTTGTAAGAGTGTAGTGTAGGAGGGAAGGGGAGACTTTATAGCTATAGCTATGTGTGTTTGAAGATAGCCTTAGTAAGATAGCGTCATTACATTATGGCCCCTACACGGCAGGTAGGGGAAAAGGGCTTCCTGTATATGAAAGTTTCTCTGCAGTATACAAGCCACCCTAGTCTTATTTTAGCCATAGCATCATACACTGGTGTAACAGCCCTACATGCACACTGTGGTATCTGCTAAGACAGTGGTTCCCACACTGTTTATAGCCCCGTACCACTTCAGACATTCAACCTCCAGCTGCGGGGTCACCAGAGTCAGCTAACTCTCGAATGTTGTTTTTTGCCATCATTGTAAGCCTGCTACACACACATTTATTAAACATAAGAATGAGTGTGTTTTTATCACAACCCCGGCTCAATGCACATAACTCTGCAGTGTTGGGTTGTATTGGAGAGAGTCTCAGTCTTAAATCATTTTCGTCACACAGTCTGTGCCTGTATTTAGTTTTCATGCTAGTGAGGGCCGAGAATCCACTCTCGCATAGGTACGTGGTTGCAAAGGGCATCAGTGTCTTAACAACGCGATTTGCCAAGGCAGGATACTCTGAGCGCAGCCCTATCCAGAAATCTGGCAGTGGCTTCTGATTAAATAACATTTTCACAGAACAACTTGTTGCAATTTCGATGAGGCTCTCTTGTTCAGGTATCGGTAAGTGGACTGGAGGCAAGGCATGAAAGGGATAACAAATCCAGTTGTTTGTGTCATCCGTTTTGGGAAAGTACCTGCCTAATTGCGCACCCAACTCACTCAGGTGCTTTGCTATATCAAATTTGACATTGTCCGTAAGCTCGAGTTCATTTGCACACAAAAAAAATCATACGATGATGGAAAGACCTCTGATGTCCTTGTTATTGCAGACAGAGAAGAGCTCCAACTTCTTAATCATAGTGTCAGAACTCCCCAAGGAGATGTGGGTGTGGAGTCAGGCGCAGTGTGGAGTCATTGTTCCGAATGAAAAAGGCATTTATTAAACCAGCTCAAAAATCACAGGGCACCGGACTGCAGCAGGTAGCCATGAAACCTCAGACACAGTCCAGGGAAAAAACACCTTTTAAACATGAACTAACGAAAACGCAACCCAAACTGACAGTCCAACGAAAACAATCCCGCACAGAGATAAATACCCACCCTAATTAACCAAAATGAAACCAGGTGAAACACAAAACAGACATAACCAAAAGAAAAGGAAAAAGGATCGGTGGCAGCTAGTAGACCGCCGAGCGCCGCCCGAACAGGGAGAGGAGCCACCTTCTAGTAGACCGCCGAGCGTCGCCCGAACAGGGAGAGGAGCCACCTTCTAGTAGACCGCCGAGCGCCGCCCGAACAGGGAGAGGAGCCACCTTCGGTGGAAGTCATGACACACAGCCTAAATGTTGTCCTGCAGTAAAGAGAACTTTAAGCTTGTCTCTCAATTTTAAAAAAATGGTCAATACTTTGCCCCTTGACAACCCGCAAACTTCTGTATGTTGTAAAAGCGTTAGATGGTCGCTGCCCATATCATTGCATAGTGCAGAAAATACACGCAAGTTCAGGGGCCTTACTTTAACAAAGTTAACCATTTTCACTGTAGTGTCCAAAACGTATTTCAATCTGTCAGGCATTCCCTTGGCAGCAGGAGCCTCTCAGTGGATGCTGCAGTGTACCCAAGTACCCAAGTAGCATTGGATGTCCGTTACGTTTATGGGGGTCAATTAAGGAAGACATCCTCTTCTGCAAACCACTGGAAACCAGGACAACAGGAGAGGATATTTTTTTAAGTACTGGACAGATTTTGCACACAGTACTACCAGTAGAGCTGATATGTGTCTCTATGGACGTGGACCTCCATTTTCGAGCAGCAGCTGTGTTTGGCTACATACGGACCCATTAGTGGAATTCCCACGACAGAGTAACGGTTAATGTGATTGGATGCTAATTATTTGACTAGGATACCTGTATTTGACATTGTGTTGTTATTTCGATGAACAACTCACCTAAATGTTAAACCTGTTGGAAAATATAAATGGACTGTTAAAGAAAGGGGAAGATGAATTTGTATTTTTTTCACGTAAAAAAAAAAATCACATTTTTATTTGGTGTACCTCCGACGGCATTGCGCGTACCCAGGGTCGTATTCTGTTGTGCAGCAGTCCAACATGGTTCATTATATTATTGACCCAGGGTCGTATTCTGTTGTGCAGCAGTCCAACATGGTTCATTATATTATTGACCCAGGGTCGTATTCTGTTGTGCAGCAGTCCAACATGGTTCATTATATTATTGACCCAGGGTCGTATTCTGTTGTGCAGCAGTCCAACATGGTTGATTATATTATTGACCCAGGGTCGTATTCTGTTGTGCAACAGTCCAACATGGTTCATTATATTATTGACCCAGGGTCGTATTCTGTTGTGCAGCAGTCCAACATGGTTCATTATATTATTGACCCAGGGTCGTATTCTGTTGTGCAGCAGTCCAACATGGTTCATTATATTATTGACCCAGGGTCGTATTCTGTTGTGCAGCAGTCCAACATGGTTCATTATATTATTGACCCAGGGTCGTATTCTGTTGTGCAGCAGTCCAACATGGTTCATTATATTATTGACCCAGGGTCGTATTCTGTTGTGCAGCAGTCCAACATGGTTGATTATATTATTGACCCAGGGTCGTATTCTGTTGTGCAGCAGTCCAACATGGTTCATTATATTATTGACCCAGGGTCGTATTCTGTTGTGCAGCAGTCCAACATGGTTCATTATATTATTGACCCAGGGTCGTATTCTGTTGTGCAGCAGTCCAACATGGTTCATTATATTATTGACCCAGGGTCGTATTCTGTTGTGCAGCAGTCCAACATGGTTCATTATATTATTGACCCAGGGTCGTATTCTGTTGTGCAGCAGTCCAACATGGTTGATTATATTATTGACCCAGGGTCGTATTCTGTTGTGCAGCAGTCCAACGTGGTTCATTATATTATTGACCCAGGGTCGTATTCTGTTGTGCAGCAGTCCAACATGGTTCATTATATTATTGACCCAGGGTCGTATTCTGTTGTGCAGCAGTCCAACATGGTTCATTATATTATTGACCCAGGGTCGTATTCTGTTGTGCAGCAGTCCAACATGGTTCATTATATTATTGACCCAGGGTCGTATTCTGTTGTGCAGCAGTCCAACATGGTTCATTATATTATTGACCCAGGGTCGTATTCTGTTGTGCAGCAGTCCAACATGGTTCATTATATTATTGACCCAGGGTCGTATTCTGTTGTGCAGTAGTCCAACATGGTTCATTATATTATTGACCCAGGGTCGTATTCTGTTGTGCAGCAGTCCAACATGGTTCATTATATTATTGACCCAGGGTCGTATTCTGTTGTGCAGCAGTCCAACATGGTTCATTATATTATTGACCCAGGGTCGTATTCTGTTGTGCAGCAGTCCAACATGGTTCATTATATTATTGACCCAGGGTCGTATTCTGTTGTGCAGTAGTCCAACATGGTTCATTATATTATTGACCCAGGGTCGTATTCTGTTGTGCAGCAGTCCAACATGGTTCATTATATTATTGACCCAGGGTCGTATTCTGTTGTGCAGCAGTCCAACATGGTTCATTATATTATTGATCCAGGGTCGTATTCTGACCATAGATATATGGAGAAAAAATGGCCAACATGATCCTGACCGGTCTATTGTTTCAGTCCCTCGGCCTTCAGCTGATGTGGAAAACAGTATGCCGGTTCTTCATTTTCAAAAAGTCACAGAAGATGAGGTCTTATCTGCACTATCTGCTATAGATTCTAATAAATCATTAGGCGCTGACAATCTGGATCCATATTTACTCAAGTGTGCGGCACCTATCATTGCTGGTGTAGTGACACATATCTTTAATCAAACATTAGTCGTAGGAAAGATTCCTAAATCTTAGAAAACAGCTTTTGTTTCACCACTCCTCAAGGGAGGTGATGGTAGTGAGTTGGATAATTATCAGCCCATCTCTAAGCTCTCCTGTTTGGCTAAACTTCTAGAGTCACTGGTGATTAGGCAACTACAATATTTTTTAACTGTTAACAATACTCTTTCTAGTAAATCAATCTGGCTTCAGACCTAAACACAGTACTATTACGGCCACTGTACGTGTTGTAAATGATATTACTAATGCCCTAGATAATAGAAAGCACTGTGCCGCCTTGTTCATAGATTTATCGAAAGCTTTTGACACTGTAGACCATGCGATACTTTTGGGTAAGCTGTCGTCAATAGGACTGGGACTGGATTCCTGTTGTTGGTTTCATGACTATCTAAAGGATAGAAGTCAGGCTGTTAGAGTCGACGGCATCCAGTCAGAGCCATTGGAGTTGGTTTAAGGGGTCCCACAAGGTTCTATACTTGGTCCATTACTGTTCACTCTCTACATAAACATTATCGGTGATGAGATAAGAAAGTGTAAAATTAATTTATATGCTGATGACACTGTCATGTACTCTATCGCTTCAACTGCTGACCAAGCATTATCACTATTGGAGACAGATTTTAAGATATTACAAGGGTCTTTCATACAGCTGAAACTTGTTTTAAATGCAACGAAAACACATTTTATGATTTGTAATAGGTTCAAAAAGTTGGTTGAAAATACACTTTCACTTACGAGCTTAGATGGTTCTCGAATTAATCAGGTATCTGCATATAAATACTTAGGGATATGCTTGGATGATGTACTGTCTTTTAAAATGCATATTGACGAACTTTGTAAATGGCTAAAAATCAAGCTTCCTCTATAGAAACAGGACATGTTTGTCTACAAATAGAAGACAAATTGTGCAAGCTACTTTTATGCCTGTTATAGATCATGGCGATATTATCTACATGCATGCTACGGCATCAACACTTAAACTGCTGGATGCTACTTATCATTGCAGGTGCTAGCTACAGAACTCACCACTGTGTTTTATATCGAAATGTGGGTTGGACTTCGCTGTCCATGAGACGAGAACAACATGCTCTCGTGTTTGTCTATGAAGCACTTCTGAATAAGCTACCTTCTTATTTATCATCACTCATCAACGTTAGAATTATAATTCCTTAAACCAGGTCTCAAGCATGGATTACACTTGAGGCCCATGCGATTTCCACAGAGTTGGGTATGGCTGACTTTTCCTGTTACACTCCTTGCCTGTGGAATAGCCTGCAGACTGAACTTAAACTTGAGACTCTTGTCCCCCTGTTGTCCATTTTAAACATTTATTGGATGATTTTTATTTTTATATTGCTTGTAACTGTTGTGGGTAATGCAAGTTCTTGTGCTGTTAGGGGAATAACCTGTTAGGGGAATAACCTGTTAGGGGAATAACCTGTTAGGGGAATAACCTGTTAGGGGAATAACCTGTTAGGGGAATAACCTGTGTGTAAATGTAATCTGTTGATGTATTTTTGTGTGTGTTATCTGTGATGGTTTTGTTTGTCTTGTGTAGTTTCTTAATCATTGTACCTAAACTGTATGTGTAAACATGTATACGCAGGGCCCAGCTGTAAAAGAGACCCTTGGTCTCAGTCTGTGTTCCTTGTTGACATAAAGGTATTATAATAATAATAGAGAGGAACTGGAGATAATTAGCCTGCATTGGAGGGAGTGGATGGAAACTTTTTCAGCTCGATGTGATCCAATTTATGCACATACAGTATATACCGATACATCTCAAGTGAAATGATACTGTACATACCCCTTAGTACGTGCAACTAAGTAATGTGCAACTAAGTAATGTGCAACTAAATAATAACTGGTTACCATCATGTAAAGATATAAAATCAACACATCTCACAACATCCATTCAGTTCACAAGGGAGGTTAATTCCAATTTTGTAGTTCATCCGTACAAAATGTACAAACTGTCATGTAAAATGCTGACAAGATAGTTACGACATGTGCAGTATTAAACGTGAATGTCATCCAGCGAATGTCTCCCGTTGCTTGTTGCTTGCGTTACTGTAGCATCTCAGGAAAAACGGGTGTTCGTAATGATTACTCCTGAGATAATGTTGGTACTGTGTAAGCGAGACAACATGACTGGATAATAAGAGTGTTGACATTGTCGCTGCTGGATAGAACCTTCCGTCACAGACTACCACAGAAAGTAGGATGGAAAGACAGAATTAGTAATGGCTTCAGAAATAGACGGTCTTTTCAGTCACATTCATAGAATTAACGGAAACTATAGCGAGGTCCTTTTCTGTTCATTTTTCCCAGCAGTTTCTCCAATTTGTTTAATACCCCGATAGATTTAAGGGTTACCCTTACTTTTTACAAACCTACACAATCTGCATGCACAACCCTCTATAATAGGCTGCATCTGTTAAACTATAGAAATAACAGTGTGTGTTGGTCATCAATAACACATTTTAACTCCAGTTAACTTGACGCGTCAAATAGCCCTCATCATAACAGTCTCAGGCTATATGTTATTGAGCTCCCTGTGCTGAAGAAACATCACAGTGACTGGTCTATTGTTGCATTCAGACCATATTCAATAATAATTGGTGTCTCATTTAACCACAACATAAAAACAGTTTTCTCTTTGTTAAACATTCAATTAACTGGCTCTATTGTTATAGTCATAAATGATAGTGTGATGTTAGGATGCCTGCCATAGACTCATAACCCCTAACCTTACCCTAACCTTAACCCTAACCTTAACCTTAACCTTAACCCTAAATGATAGTGTGATGTTAGGATGCCTGCCATAGACTCATAACCCCTAACCTTACCCTAACCTTACCCTAACCTTAACCCTAACCTTACCCTAACCTTAACCCTAACCTTACCCTAACCTTAACCCTAAATGATAGTGTGATGTTAGGATGCCTGCCATAGACTCATAACCCCTAACCTTACCCTAACCTTACACTAACCTTACCCTAACCTTACCCTAACCTTAACCCTAACCTTACCCTAACCTTAACCCTAACCCTAACCTTACCCTAACCTTAACCTTAACCCTAACCTTAACCCTAACCCTAACCTTACCCTAACCTTAACCTTACCCTAACCTTAACCTTAACCCTAAATGATAGTGCGATGTTAGGATGCCTGCCATAGACTCATAACCCCTAACCTTACCCTAACCTTACCCTAACCTTAACCCTAACCTTACCCTAACCTTAACCTTAACCCTAAATGATAATGTGATGTTAGGAGGCCAGCCATAGACTCATAACCCCTAACCTTACCCTAACCTTAACCCTAACCTTACTCTAACCTTACCCTTAACCCTAAATGATAGTGTGATGTTAGGAGGCCAGCCATCGACTCATTTCACTTGGAGACCCACCCTTGTCATGTGACCAGTGTGAACGATTAGGTAAAAAAAATATATTTAAAAAAGCACTAAGCAAGTCAGTTAAGAACAAATTCTTATTTTCAATGACGGACTAGGAACAGTGGGTTAACTGCCTTGTTCAGGGACAGAACAGCAGGTTTTTACCTTGTCAGCTCGGGGGTTTGAACTTCCAACCTTTCGGTTACTCGTCCAACGCTCTAACCACTAGGCTACCCTAATTAAACCTTAGAGTGTTGCGTTCCTAATACCAACTCTGCCTGGGAGTCAAATTGAACGCTTTATTTGTGTGTCCAGATTACTTCCTCTGTATTCATATCTCAGTAGTGCATTCAGAACCCAGGGTGCTTCCTAAATGACACACTATTCCCTATGTAAGCGCACCACTTTTGACCATGGCCCATAGGCCCCATAGGGTCCTGTTCAAAGTAGTGCACTACATAGGGAATAGGGTACCGTTTAGGATGCGGCCTCTAGTTTCTCCCTAGGCGCTCGTTAACAACCATGAAAGAAATTAACAGCAAACGGAGTCTTTATCTCGCTCACACACTGCAAAGGGCAACACAGGGAAGAATTCTCTGAAGCTATTTTAGAGGAGCTTTTATTAAAACAAGATATGGTTTGGGTATGGTTTGGCCATGCAAGCCTTAATTGCAGAGCAGAGGGAGAATGTTGACAGGAATTAAAGATTATGTTTTGCCAAGTGGTTCTTTAATATAGCCTGCCACATTTATTTCCTCAGTTCTACACACAGAGGATGGTGGAACTGGCTCTCTCGCAGTACAATAGGCCATCCAATCTCTTTTTTTTAAAAACACACTGTAAGTATGAAAAACACACAGCCACGCACATATAGGACATGCTCGCGTACGCGCGCACACACACGTACTCACACGCGCACACACATGTACTCACACGCGCACACACACGTACTTACACACACATGCGTGCGTACACACACACACACACACACACAGATCTTTAGTTGCAGGTGCCAGTCCATTGTGCTGATCTCAGCAGGTGTTGAGTACTCTGTGGTCTCCTCTCTTCCACTCTGTGGCGCCACTTCTCCTCCTCCCCTGCCTCTCCTCCTCCACCTCACCCCTCTCCTCCTCTCCTGCCTCACCTCCTCCCCATCTCCTCCGCCCCCTCACCCCTCTCCTCCTGCCACTCGCCCTCACCCCTCTCCTTCTCTCCTCCTCTCCTCCTCCCCCTCACCCCTCTCCTCCTCCCCCTCACCCTTCTCCTCCTCTCCTGCCTCTCCTCCTCCCCCTCACCCCTCTCCTTCTCTCCTCCTCTCCTGCCTCTCCTCCTCCCCCTCACCCCTCACCCTTCTCCTCCTCTCCTGCCTCTCCTCCTCCCCCTCACCCCTCTCCTTCTCCCCCTCACCCCTCTCCTCCTCTCCTCTCTTCCTGCCTCTCCTCCTCCCCTTTCCTCCTCCCCTCACCCTCTCCTCCTCTCCTGCCTCTCCTCCTCCCCCTCACCCCTCTTCTCCTCTCCTGCCTCTCCTCCTCCCCTCACCCCTCTCCTCCTCTCCTGCCTCTCCTCCTCCCCCTCACCCCTCTCCTCCTCTCCTCTCTTCTTGCCTCTCCTGCTCCCCTTCGCTCAGTGTTACTGTGTCTCTCTACCTGCAGCTATTCTCTGGTATATTCAGTGTTACTGTCTCTCTCTACCTGCAGCTATTCTCTGGTATATTATACAGTATAGACTCTTTATCCAGACAGAACTATAGTAGACCACTACAGCCTCTAGACTGTTTATCTGTACTTTGTACTTTACTGTCTATTGCTGACTGGAGTTAGCAGTTTTAGCTGAACAGGAGTCTTCTACAGTTGCAGCCTATAGACTAGTGATCCTGGTCTCCATGGAAATCCCAGGAGATTCTCTAAGACTCCTGCAGAGCAGAAAACAGCTCCAAATCCTAATGAGAGGGGGGGGGGGGGGGGGGGTAATTTTCACCCTCATTACCTGGTCCATTCTCAAGGACTACCCTGGGGAATATACTGGTTAAATTAAGACTTCTAACCACAAATTCCTTTGCTCATAAATCACCTCCTAGAGCTACTGATCAGCACTGTCATGGCTCGCCGCATATTCACTCAAAACACACACACACACACACACGTGCAAACACACACAGACGCATACCACACACACACACAGCTCCCTGTATAAGAAGGAGCACACTAACTGAGAGTGTCAGTTACAGGCAGGGGACCACGGTGTATTATAAACCAGGGGATGGAGTACAGAGGCCACGGTGCATTATAAACCAGGGGATGGAGTACAGAGGCCACGGTGCATTATAAACCAGGGGATGGAGTACAGAGGCCACGGTGTATTATAAACCAGGGGATAGAGTACAGAGGCCACGGTGCATTATAAACCAGGTGGTAGAGTACAGAGGCCACGGTGCATTATAAACCAGGGGGTGGAGTACAGAGGCCACGGTGCATTATAAACCAGGGGGTGGAGTACAGAGGCCACGGTGCATTATAAACCAGGTGGTAGAGTACAGAGGCCACGGTGTATTATAAACCAGGGGGTGGAGTACAGAGGCCACGGTGCATTATAAACCAGGGGGTGGAGTACAGAGGCCACGGTGCATTATAAACCAGGTGGTGGAGTACAGAGGCCACGGTGCATTATAAACCAGGGGGTGGAGTACAGAGGCCACGGTGCATTATAAAACAGGGGGTGGAGTACAGAGGCCACGGTGTATTATAAACCAGGGGATGGAGTACAGAGGCCACGGTGCATTATAAACCAGGTGGTGGAGTACAGAGGCCACGGTGCATTATAAACCAGGGGATGGAGTACAGAGGCCACAGTGCATTATAAACTACTAAATCACAACTAGACTACTAGACTACTACTAGACCACTAGACCACAACTAGACGAATAGACTAGTACTAGACTACTATCAGACTAATACTAAATTACTAGACCACAACTAGACTACTACACTACTAGTAGACCACTAAAATGCTACTAATAGACAACAACGAGACTACAACAAGATGACTAGACCACAACTAGACTACTACTAGGCTACTACTAGATTACTAGACCACAACTAGACTACTAGACTACTACTAGACTACTGGGTTACTTCTACTACTAAACTACAAGAAAAAGGTGGCGCTATATTGTTATCCACGTCGTCACCAATGATGTTAGGATGAAACAGTCAGAGGTTACCATGCCCGACATAGCTTCAGTGTGTAAATCAGCTAGAAAGATGTGTCGGCATCGAGTAATTGTCTCTGGCCCCCTGCCAGTTAGGGGGAGTGATGAGCTCTACAGCAGAGTCTCACAACTCAATCGCTGGTTGAAATCTGTTTTCTTCCCCTCCCAAAAGATAGAATTTGTAGATAATTGGTCCTCTTTCTGGGACTCACCCACAAACAGAACCAAGCCTGGCCTGTTGAGGAGTGACGGACTCCATCCTAGCAGGAGGGGTGATTTAATCTTATCTACGAACATAGACAGGGCTCTAACTCCCCTAGCTCCACAATAAGATAGGGTGCAGGCCAGGCAGCAGGCTGTTAGCCAGCCTGATAGCTCCGTGGAGTCTGGCACTAGCACAGTCAGTGTAGTCAGCTAAGCTATCCCCATTGAGACCGTGTCTGTGCCTCGACCAAGGTTGGGCAAAACTAAACATGGCAGTATTCGATTTAGCAATCTCACTGGAATAAAGACCTCCTCCATTCCTGCCATTATTGAAAGAGATTGTTATACCTCACATCTCAAAATAGGGCTACTCAATGTTAGATCCCTCACTTCCAACGCAGTTATAGTCAATTAACTAATCACTGATCATATCTTGATGTGATTGGCCTGACTGAAACATGGCTTAAGCCTGATGCATTTACTGTGTTAAAGGAGGGCTCACCTCCTGGTTACACTAGTGACCATATCCCCCACGCATCCCGCAAAGGCGGAGGTGTTGCTAACATTTACGATAGCAAATTTCAATTTACAAAAAAACCCGAAGTTTTGGCTTTGAGATTCATGAAATCTATGCAACCTACTCAATCACTTTGTATAGCTACTGTTTACAGGCCTCCTGAATTCCTATTGGACCTTGTAGTCATGACAGATAATATTCAAATTGTAACTTTAATATTCACATGGAAAAGTCCACAGACCCACTCCAAAAGTCTTTCGGAGCCATCATCGATTCAGTGCGTTTTGTTCAACATGTCTCCGGACCTACTCACTGCCACAGTCATACTCTGGACCTAGTTTTGTCCCTTGGAATAAATGTTGTGGATCTTAATGTTTTCCCTCATAATCCTGAACTATCAGACCACCATTTTATTACGTTTGCAATCGCAAGAAATGATCTGCTCAGACCCCAGCCAAGGATCATCAAAAGTTGTGCTGTAAATTCTTGGACAACCCAAAGATTCCTAGATGCCCTTCCAGACTCCCTCCGCCTACCCAAGGACGTCGTAGTTCAAAAATCAGTTAACCACCTAACTGAGGAACTTAATATAACCTCGCGCAATACCCCAGATGCAGTCGCACCCCTAAAAACAAAAAACATTTGTCAGAAGAAACTAGCTCCCTGGTCTACAGAAAATACCTGAGCTGTAAAGCAAACTTCCAGACGATTGGAACGGAAATGGCGCCACACCAAACTGGAAGTCTTCCGACTAGCTTGGAAAAACAGTACCGTGCAGTATCGAAGAGCCCTCACTGCTGCTCGAACATCCTATTTTTCCAATTTAATTGAGGAAAATAAGAACATCCTACATTTTTTTTGATACTGTCGCAAAGCTAACTAAAAAGCACTATTCCCCAAGAGATGATGGCTTTCACTTCAGCAGTGATAAATTCATGAACTTTGATGAAAAGATCATGATCATTATAAAGCAAATTACGGATTCCTCCTTAAATCTGCGAATTCCTCCAAAGCTCAGTTGTCCTGAGTCTGCACAACTCTGCCAGGATCTAGGATCAAGGGAGACACTCAAGTTTTTTAGTACTATATCTCTTGACACAATGATGCAAATCATCATGGCCTCTAAACCTTCAAGCTGCATACTGGACCCTATTCCAACTAAATTACTGAATAAGCTGTTTCCTGTGCTTGGCCCTCCTATGTTGAACATAATAAACAGCTCTCTATCCACCGGATGTGTACCAAACTCACTAAAAGTGGCAGTAATAAAGCCTCTCTTGAAAAAGCCAAACCTTGACCAGAAAATATAAAAAACTATGGCCTATATCGAATCTCCCATTCCTCTCAAAAAAAAATGAAAAGGCTGTTGCGTAGCAACTCACTGCCTTCTTGATGATAAACAATGTATATGAAACGCTTCAGTCTGGTTTTAGACCCCATCATAGCACTGAGACTGCACTTGTGAAGCTGGTAAATTACCTTTTAATGGCGTCAGACCGAGGCTCTGCATCTGTTCTCGTGCTCCTAGACCTTAATGCTGCTTTTGATACCATCGATCACCACATTGTTTTGGAGAGATTGGAAACCCAAATTGGTCTACACGGACAAGCTCTGGCCTGGTTTAGATCTTATCTGTCGGAATGATTTCAGTTTCTGTTTCTGTGGATGGTTTGTCTTCCGACAAATCAACTGTAAATTTCGGTGTTCCTCAAGGTTCCGTTCTTGGACCACTATTGTTTTCACTATATATTTTACCTCTTGGTGAAGTCATTCGGGAAACATAATGTTAACTTACTACTAGACTACTACTAGACCGCTTGACTACTACTTGGCTACTACTTGGCTACTACTAGACTACTACTAGGCTACTACATCTAGTCTGCTACTAGACTACTACTAGGATACTACATCTAGACTACTACTAGACTACTACTAGGATACTACATCTGGACTACATCTAGACTACTACTAGGATACTACATCTAGACTACTACTAGACTACTACTAGACAACTACTAGGATACTACTAGGCTACCACCTTGCTACTACTGGGCTACTACTGGACTACTACTAGACTACTACTAGACTTCTTCTAGAGTACTACTAGACTACTATGCATGTTTTGGGGTATCTTTTGTGCATACAAAATGTTAATAAAGACTACTACTAGACTACTACCAGGCTACTACATCTAGACTACTTCTAGACTACTACTAGGATACTACTAGACTACTACTAGGCTACTACTAGGCTACTACTAGGCTACTACTGGGCTAATACTAGACTACTACTAGACTACTACTAGGCTACTACATCTAGACTACTACTAAACTACTACTAGGATACTACTAGACTACCACCTTGCTACTACTCGGCTACTACTAGACTACTACTAGGCTACTACCAGGCTACTAGTAGACTACTACTAGGCTATCACTAGACTATTACTAGACTACCACCTTGCTACTACTAGGCTACTACTAGACTACTTCTAGACTACTATTAAACTACTAATAAACTACAACTAGACTACTACTGGACTACTACTAGACTACTTCTAGACTACTACTAGACTACTACGCATGTTTTGGGGTATCTTTTGTGCATACAAAACATTTATAAAGACTACTACTAGACTACTACTAGGCTACTACTAGGCTGCTTCTAGACTACTACTAGACTACTTCTAGACTACTACTAGACTACTACTAGGCTATTAATAGACTATTACTAGACTACCCCCTTGCTACTACTAGGCTACTACTAGACTACTACTAGACTACTACGCATGTTTTGGGGTATCTTTTGTGCATACAAAACGTTTATAAAGACTACTACTAGGCTACTACATCTAGACTACTACTAGACTACTACGCATGTTTTGGGGTATCTTTTGTGCATACAAAACGTTTATAAAGACTACTACTAGGCTACTGCATCTAGACTACTACTAGACTACTACTAGACTACTACGCATGTTTTGGGGTATCTTTTGTGCATACAAAACATTTATAAAGACTACTACTAGACTACTACTAGGCTACTACTAGGCTGCTTCTAGACTACTACTAGACTACTTCTAGACTACTTCTAGACTACTACTAGACTACTACTAGGCTATTAATAGACTATTACTAGACTACCTCCTTGCTACTACTAGGCTACTACTAGACTACTACTAGACTACTACTAGACTACTACTAGACTACTACGCATGTTTTGGGGTATCTTTTGTGCATACAAAACGTTTATAAAGACTACTACTAGGCTACTAAATCTAGACTACTACTAGACTACTACTAGACTACTACTAGACTACTACGCATGTTTTGGGGTATCTTTTGTGCATACAAAACGTTTATAAAGACTACTACTAGACTACTACATCTAGACTACTACTAGACTACTACTAGACTACTACGCATGTTTTGGGGTATCTTTTCTGCATACAAAACGTTTATAAAGACTACTACTAGACTACTACTAGGCTACTAAATCTAGACTACTACTAGACTACTACTACACTACTACGCATGTTTTGGGGTATCTTTTGTGCATACAACATTTTTAGAAAGGCCCCCTGGGCTGTTGATTTAATCTGTGTATCTCTCTGCCAGCTTCACATATGGTACCTTATTGGTCTAAAGTAGTGCACTAAATAAGGAGCCCTAGTGTTCATATAGCTAACTATCTCCCCACAGCTTCCTCCCTAGAGGAGAAAAGATCCTCCGTATCCCATCTGTCAGTCCCATCATCACTGCTCATTTTAATTGGGACTTTTTCTGTCAAAACTAATAAAGTGATATTAACAGGAAAATGTTTCTGAGGCAGAGGAGTGGTTTGTGTCCCAAATGGCTCCCTGCCCCCTATTGCTACTATTGGCCATGGGCCCTTTTAGGGTAGCACACTATGTAGGGAATAGGGAGCCATTTGAGACTCAAGGAAAGTCATCCTCTGTGTGAAATATTTATTTTCTGTGTGTGATGCACCACCCTATAGACCCTGGAACCATCTCAGATTAAATGATGGAACACATAAACAACATACACACACACACACACACTGTAAAGACATACACACCGTATACACACATCAGTCATCTACAATTTGATGATTGAGCACCTAAACATGTCAATCCCAAATGGCACCCTATTCCCTATATAGTGCACTACTTTTGAGAAGAGCCCATAGTGTTCCATTTGGGAAGCAGCCCTTGTTCTATTTCTGTCCATCGGCTGCAGGCTACAGGGCTGCTCCTCACCTTGCAGTCAAGGATTTTTTTTACAGACCAAGTACTTACTGTACATAACTCCTCATTTGATCCATCCGTAGAGTCTGTAGTGAGTAGTCAACAGTTGGGTTGGGTCGTTCCACCTTTTCGGTGACTTTTGGTCTAAAATGTCACCAAATTCTGTCGTTCAGTTTCATACAAAGCCTCGAGGATTTTTGACCACTCAGACCCAGTAGATAGTAGATACCAGGCCAGTATGACCCCCCCAGACCCAGTAGATGATAGATACAAGGCCAGTATGACCCCCCCAGACCCAGTAGATAATAGATACCAGGCCAGTATGACCCCCCCAGACCCAATAGATAGTAGATACCAGGCCAGTATGACCCCCCCAGACCCAGTAGATAATAGATACCAGGCCAGTATGACCCCCCCAGACCCAGTAGATAATAGATACCAGAACAGTATGACCCCCCCCAGACCCAGTAGATAATAGATACCAGGCCAGTATGACCCCCCCCCCCCCCCCCCCCCCCCCCAGACCCAGTAGATGATAGATACCAGGCCAGTATGACCCCCCCACACCCAGTAGATAATAGATACCAGGCCAGTATGACCCACCCAGACCCAGTAGATGATAGATACCAGGCCAGTATGACCCCCCCAGACCCAGTAGGTAATAGACACCAGGCCAGTATGACCCCCCCACACCCAGTAGGTAATAGATACCAGGCCAGTATGACCCCCCCACACCCAGTAGATGATAGATACCAGGCCAGTATGACCCCCCCAGACCCAGTAGGTAATAGACACCAGGCCAGTATGACCCCCCCACACCCAGTAGGTAATAGATACCAGGCCAGTATGACCCACCCAGACCCAGTAGATAATAGATACCAGGCCAGTATGACCCCCCCACACCCAGTAGATGATAGATACCAGGCCAGTATGACCCACCCAGACCCAGTAGGTAATAGACACCAGGCCAGTATGACCCCCCCCCACACCCAGTAGGTAATAGATACCAGGCCAGTATGACCCACCCAGACCCAGTAGGTAATAGACACCAGGCCAGTATGACCCCCCCACACCCAGTAGGTAATAGATACCATTCATCGTAGTGGCATAACAATCCAACACGTCTTTGTGATTGAGCCTTTAATGTACCTTTGCATCCTTGAGGAGCCTTGAGGAGGCTGCCAGGAGCTCCAGGCAGACGTCCAGTCTATAGACCAGGGTTAGGCCCCAAATGGCATTCTATTACCTATTTAGTGCACTACTCTAAAAGAGTTAGGTCCAGAGTTCCACTGTATTGATCTATACTGGTAATAGACCCTGTAGGAGAGGAGAGGAGAGCAGAGGAGAGGAGAGGAGAGGAGAGGAGAGGAGAGGAGAGGAGAGGAGAGGAGAGGAGAGGAGAGGAGAGGAGAGGAGAGGAGGGGAGGGGAGTGGAGGGGAGTGGAGGAGAGGGTAGGAGAGGAGAGGAGGGGAGGAGTGGAGAGGAGGCCAGGGGGTTTGTGCGATAGGCCAGTGGGCCCGTCAGGGGCCATCAGGGACCATTATCATCATCCAGGGAAATGGTGCGACCAAAGGCCATGTCTTTGATGCTGGGAGCTGGGATATATTTGATATGCAACATCAGAAGCATCGATTTGTCATCACGGTATTAGAAGGTTGGGATCATGCTTAGAGCGGGGTTAAAATGCCATGTGATGATTGGATGGAAATCTGGTTTCAAAGATGAGAGAAAGAAGTGTTGGGTTTCGTTACTGAGGTTTGATTCTATTGAATAGAAAGAGGTGGGGAGGGTGAAGAGATAGAGACCAGGAGAATAACATTCAATATACAGTATTATTTTTAATAATCCAGTTGAATACATTAAAGTTGTCTTTAGACTTGTTTTTAGACTTGTTTTCTTCCACTGGAGGACACAATAACCTCTCCCTGTCACGTTCTGACCTTTATTTCCTTTGCTTTGTCTTTATTTAGTATGGTCAGGTCGTGAGTTAGGGTGGGCAGTCTATGTTTGTTTTTCTATGTTCGGTTTCTGTTTCGGCCTATTGTGGTTCTCAATCAGAGGCAGGTGTCGTTAGTTGTCTCTGATTGAGAATCATACTTAGGTAGCCTGGGTTTCACTGTTGGTTTGTGGGTGTTTGTTTCCGTGTGTGTGTTTGTCGCCACACGGTACTGTTTCGGTTGTTGTAGATTTCACGTTATCGTTTATTGTTTTTGTTCGAGTGTTCATTTTTCTGTATTAAAAACATTATGGACACTTACCACGCTGCATCTTGGTCCGATCCTTACTCCTCTTCAGACGAAGAGGAGATCTGCCGTTACTCTCCCTGTATTTTGGCTTCTTATATCTAGTTTTGTTTCGTTCAAATCTCTATTTCAATACAAGTTCACAAAGCTCAACTAGGAGAATTAAACCCTGAGAATATGGGAGATGATTTTCACATGTATTTTCTTTTGATGCTGTCGCTGCATTTAATAACATACATGGATGTGAATCCTTGGTCTTTAGTGACCTGGCTTATGTGTCTCATTCTATTCATACCTGTTCAAAAGTGACTCAGCCCTAAGCTTAGTTTATAAGACTATAGAAAAACTCTTATTCTCTGCTGTATTCTACACAGTCTAGCTTGTATTCTACACAGTCTAGCTTGTATTCTACACAGTCTAGCTTGTATTCTACACAGTCTAGCTTGTATTCTACACAGTCTAGCTTGTATACTACACAGTCTAGCTTGTATACCACAGTCTAGCTTGTATTCTACACAGTCTAGCTTGTATACTACACAGTCTAGCTTGTATACTACACAGTCTAGCTTGTATGCCCTTTAGTAGGCTAGCTACAAAACAATATTTTTTCCATTGAACTATCAAGACCCAGCAGTATACCTTCAGTTTATAAGACTATGGAAACACTGTTATTCTGTACTGTTGGCCTATACATTACCCGGTAATGGAAACACTATTATTCTGTACTGTTGGCCTATACATTACCCGGTAATGGAAACACTGTTATTCTGTACTGTTGGCCTATACAGGAAACACTGTTATTCTGTACTGTTGGCCTATACATTACCCGGTAATGGAAACACTATTATTCTGTACTGTTGGCCTATACATTACCCGGTAATGGAAACACTGTTATTCTGTACTGTTGGCCTATACATTACCCGGTAATGGAAACACTATTATTCTGTACTGTTGGCCTATACATTACCCGGTAATGGAAACACTGTTATTCTGTACTGTTGGCCTATACATTACCCGGTAATGGAAACACTTATTCTGTACTGTTGGCCTATACATTACCCGGTAATGGAAACACTGTTATTCTGTACTGTTGGCCTATACATTACCCGGTAATGGAAACACTATTATTCTGTACTGTTGGCCTATACATTACCCGGTAATGGAAACACTGTTATTCTGTACTGTTGGCCTATACATTACCCGGTAATGGAAACACTGTTATTCTGTACTATAGGCCTATACATTACCCGGTAATGGAAACACTGTTATTCTGTACTGTTGGCCTATACATTACCCGGTAATGGAAACACTGTTATTCTGTACTATAGGCCTATACATTACCCGGTAATGGAAACACTATTATTCTGTACTGTTGGCCTATACATTACCCGGTAATGGAAACACTATTATTCTGTACTGTTGGCCTATACTTTACCCAGTAGTGTGTCCTTTAGTAGCTACAAAACAAAAAGCTTTTTTGAGTGAACTTTTGTTGGAGGACAAACATCGTCATCGTTCCCCCTAGAGAGAGAGAGTTCTTCATTCATCCATCCATCAGACACACACACACACACACTCGCTTCGTCCATCACACACACACACACACACACACACACACACACACACACAGACACACACACACACACACAGACACACACACACACACACACAGACACTTGCTTCATCCATCACACACACTCGGATTTTGGGGTTGTGGATCTGTGGTCCCCGAGCCTCTTCCTAAGCGGATGTAATGTGGCGACACTGCAGATTCTATTACCAGCTAAAAATACTTGTTTCCTATAATATCCTCATAAAGATCTGACCCTTTTTTCAATTTTCACCTAAAATGACATACCCGAATCTAACTGCCTGTAGCTCAGGACCTGAAGCAAGGATATGCATATTCTTGATACCATTTGAAATCAAATCACATTTTATTTGTCACATACACCTGGTTAGCAGATGTTAATGCGAGTGTAGCGAAATGCTTGTGCTTCTAGTTCCGACAATGCAGTAATAACCAACGAGTAATCTAACCTAACAATTTCACAACAGCTACCATATTCACACAAGTGTAAAGGGATAAAGAATATGTACATAAAAATATATGAATGAGTGATCGTACAGAACGGCATAGGCAAGATGTAGTAGATGGTATAGAGGACAGTATATACATATGAGATGAGTAATGTAGGGTATGTAAACATTATATTACTGTAAGTGTCATTGTTTAAAGTGGCTAGTGATACATGTATTACATAAAGATGGCAAGATGCAGTAGGTGGTATAGAGGAGAGTATATACATATGAGATGAGTAATGTAGGGTATGTAAACATTATATTAAGTGGCATTGTTTAAAGGGGCTAGTGATACATTTTTTACATGTATGGCAGCAGCCACTCAATGTTAGTGGTGGCTGTTTAACAGTTTGATGGCCTTGAGATAGAAGCTGTTTTTCAGTCTCTTGGGTCCCTGCTTTGATGCACCTGTACTGACCTCGCCTTCTGGATGATAGCGGGGTGAACAGGCAGTGGCTCGGGTGGTTGTTGTCCTTGATGATCTTTATGGCCTTCCTGTGACATCGGGTGGTGTAGGTGTCCTGGAGGGCAGGTAGTTTGCCACCGGTGATCGGTTGTGCAGACCTCACTACCCTCTGGAGAGCCTTACAGTTGTGGGCGGAGCAGTTGCCGTACCAGGCGGTGATACAGCCCGACAGGATTCTCTCGATTGTGCATCTGTAAAAGTTTGTGAGTGCTTTTGGTGACAAGCCGAATAGCTTCGACTGCTGCGCCTTCTTCACCACGCTGTCTGTGTGAGTGGACCAATTCAGTTTGTCTGTGATGTGTATGTCGAGGAACTTAAAACTTTCTACCCTCTCCACTACTGTCCCGTCGATGTGGATTGGGGGGTGCTTCCTCTGCTGTTTCCTGAAGTCCATGATCATCTCCTTTGTTTTGTTGACGTTGAGCGTGAGGTTATTTTCTTGACACCACACTCCGAGGGCCCTCACCTCCTCCCTGTAGGCCGCCTCGTCGTTGTTGGTAATCAAGCCTACCACTGTAGTGTCGTCTACAAACTTGATGATTGAGTTGAAGGCGTGCGTGGCCACTACGTCTTGGGTGAACAGGGAATACAGGAGAGGGCTCAGAACGCACCCTTGTGGGGCCCCAGTGTTGAGGATTAGCGGGGTGAAGATGTTGTTACCTACCCTCACCACCTGGGGGCGGCCCGTCAGGAAGTCCAGTACCCAGTTGCACAGGGCGGGGTCGAGACCCAGGGTCTCGAGCTTGATGACGAGTTTGAAGGGTACTATGGTGTTAAATGCTGAGATGTAGTCGATGAACAGCATTCTCACATAGGTATTCCTCTTGTCCAGATCGGATAGGGCAGTGTGCAGTGTGGTTACGATTGCATCATCTGTGGACCTATTGGGGCGGTAAGCAAATTGGAGTGGGTCTAGGGTGTCAGGTAGGGTGGAGGTGATATGGTCCTTGACTTGTCTCTCAAAGCACTTCATGATGAAGGAAGTGAGGTAGTCGTTTAGCTCAGTTACCTTAGCTTTCTTGGGAACAGGAACAATGGTGGCCCTCTTGAAGCATGTGGGAACAGCAGACTGGGATAAGGATTGATTGAATATGTCCATAAACACACCAGCCAGTTGGTCTGCGCATGCTCTGAGGACGAGGCTGGGGATGCCGTCTGGGCCTGCAGCCTTGCGAGGGATAACACACTTAAATGGTTTACTCACGTCGGCTGCAGTGAAGGAGAGTCCGCAGGTTTTGGTAGTGGGCCATGGTAGTGGGTCAGAGGCACTGTATTGTCCTCAAAGCGAGCAAAGAAGTTGTTTAGTCTGTCTGGAAGCAAGACATCCTGGTCCGCGACAGGGCTGGTTTTCTTTTTGTTATCTGTGATTGACTGTAGACCCTGCCACATACCTCTTGTGTCTGAGCCGTTGAATTGCGACTCTACTTTGTCTCTATACTGACACTTAGCTTGTTTGATTGCCTTGCGGAGGGAATAGCTACACTGTTTGTATTCAGTCATGTTTCCGGTCACCTTGCCCTGGTTAAAAGCAGTGGTTTGCGTATTCAGTTTCACGCGAATGCTGCCATCAATCACCGTTTTCTGGTTGGGGAATGTTTTAATAGTTGCTGTGGGTACGACATCGCCAATGCACTTGCTAGTGAACTCGCTCACCGAATCAGCGTGTTCTTCAATGCTGTTGTTTGACGCAATGCGGAACATATCCCAATCCACGTGATCGAAGCAATCTTGAAGTGTGGAATCACATTGGTCGGACCAGCGTTGAACAGACCTGAGAGCGGGAGCTTCCTGTTTTAGTTTCTGTCTATAGGGTGGAAGCAACTAAATGAAGTCGTGGTCAGCGGGGGAGGGCCTTATATGCGTTGCGGAAGTAACAATGATCCAGTGTTTTACCAGCCCTGGTAGCACAATCGATATGCTGATAGAATTTAGGGAGTCTTGTTTTCAGATTAGCCTTGTTAAAATCCCCAGCTACAATGAATGCAGCCTCAGGATATGTGGTTTCCAGTTTACATAGAGTCAAATAAAGTTTGTTCAGGGCCATCGATGTGTCTGCTTGGGGGGGGGGGGGATATATGTGGCTGTGATTATAATCTAAGAGAATTCTCTTGGTAGATAATGCGGTCGACATTTGATTGTGAGGGATTATAAGTCAGGTGAACAGAAGTACTTGAGTTCCTGTATGTTGTTGTGATCACACCACATCACGTTAATCATAAGGCATACCCCCCGCCCCTCTTCTTACCAGAAAGATGCTTGTTTCTGTCGGCGCGATGCGTGAAGAAACCAGAAACCAGCTGACATTACAGTCCTGGGCATTGGCGAGTAGTATGCTAGGGAGTGGTGCGCGATGTGCCCGTCTCCGGAGCCTGACCAGAAGACCGCTTCGTCTGCCCCTTTTACGGCGTCGTTGTATTGGTTCGCCGGCTGGGATCCGATCCATTGTCCCGGGTGGTGGGAAAAACACAGGATCCGCTTCGGAAAAGTCGTATTGATGGTGAGTTGATGTTGCTCTTATATCCAGTAGTTCCTCCCGTCTGTATGTAATGAAACCTAAGTTACCTGGGGTACCAATGTAATAAATAACACGTATAAAAAAAACTAAATACTGCATAGTTCCTAGGAACGCAAAGCGAGGTGGCCATCTCTGTTGGCGCCGGAAGGTCAGGAAACACTGAAGTTTGTGGGAAAGGGCAATAATGTAGGAGAATAAAACACATTAGATCTGGTAAAGATACAACAAAGAAAAACATTTGTTAAAAAAAATGTAATCATCATCTTTGAAATGCAATATAAAAGGCCATATTGTATTATTCCAGCCCAGGTGCAATTTAGATTTTGGCAACAAGATGGCAGCAGTGTGTGTGCAAAGTTTTAGACTGATCCAATGAACCGTTGCATATCTGTTCAAAATGTTGTATAAAGACTGCCCAAATGTGTCCATTTGGTTTATTAATACATTTTCAAGTTCATAATTGTGCACTCACCTCAAACAATAGCATGGTATTCTTTCACTGTAATAGCTACTGTAAATTGGACAGTGCAGTTAGATTAACAAGAATTGCAGCTTTCTGCCCATGTCATATATGTCTATGGCCTGGGAATTTTTTTTGTTACTGACATATTGCTAATAACATTAGCCTGCATTAGCTCAACCGTCCCGCGGGGGGGGGGGGGGGGGGGGGGGGGGGACACCGATCCAGAAGAGTGGTGCATAGCTACGACTAGGTCCCAAATGGTACCCTATTACCTACAGTTGAAGTCAGACGTTTACATACACCTTAGCCAAATGCATTTAAACTCAGTTTTTCACAATTCCTGACATTTAATCCTAGTAAACATGACCTATTTTGGTCAGTTTGGATCACATTTTAAGAATGTGAAATGTCAGAATAATAGTCAAGAGAATATTTTATTTCAGCTATTATTTCTTTCATCACATTCCCAGTGGTTCAGAAGTTTACATACATTCAATTAATATTTGGTAGTATTGCCTTTTAAATTGTTTAACTTGGGTCAAATGTTTCGGGTAGCCTTCCACAAGCTTCCCACAATAAGTTGGGTGAATTTTGGCCCATTCCTCCTGGCAGAGCTGGTGTAACTGAGGCAGGTTTGTAGGCCTCCTTGCTCGCACACGCTTCTTCAGTTCTGCCCACAAATTTTCTATAGGATTGAGGTCAGGGCTTTGTGATGGCCACTCCAATACCTTGACTTTGTTGTCCTTAAGCCATTTTGCCACAACTTAAAAAGTATGCTTGGGGTCATTGTCCATTTGGAAGATCCATTTGCGACCAAGCTTTAACTTCCTGACTGATGTCTTGAGATGTTGCTTCAAAATATCCACATAATTTTCCTGCCTCATGAAGCCATCTATTTTGTGAAGTGCACCAGTCTCTCCTGCAGCATAGCACCCCCACAACATGATGCTGCCAGCTCCGGTTGGGATGGTGTTCTTCGGCTTGCAAGCCTCCCCTTTTTCCTCCAAACATAACGATGGTCATTATGGCCAAACAGTTCTATTTTTGTTTCATCAGACCAGAGAACATTTCTCCAAAAAGTACGATCTTTGTCCCCATGTGCAGTTGCAAACCAATCGTCTGGCTTTTTTATGGAGGTTTTGGAGCAGTGGCTTCTTCCTTGCTGAGCGCCCTTTCAGGTTATGTCGATATAGGGCTTGTTTTGCTCTGGATATAGATACTGTTGGACCTGTTTCCTCCAGCATCTTCACAAGGTCCTTTGCTGTTGTTCTGGGATTGATTTGCTCTTTTCGCAGCAAAGTGCGTTCATCTCTAGGAGACAGAACGCGTCTCCTTCCTGAGCGGTATGACGTGGTCCCATGATGTTTATACTTGCGGACTATTGTTTGTACAGATGAACGTGGTACCTTCAGGCGTTTGGAAATTGCTCCCAAGGATGAACCAGACTTGTGGAGGTCTACAATTCTCTTTCTGAGGTCTTGGCTGATTTCTTTTCTTTTCCCATGATGTCATGCAGAGAGGCACTGAGTTCGAAGGTAGGCCTTGGAAAACATCCACAGGTACACCTCCAATTGACTCAAATTATGTCAATTAGCCTATCAGAAGCTTCTAAAGCCATGACATCATTTTGTGGAATTGTCCATGCTTTTTAAAGGCACAGTCAACTTAGTGTATGTAAACTTCTGACCCACTGAATTTGTGATACAGTGAATTATAAGTGAAATAATCTGTCTGTAAACAACTGTTGGAAAAATGACTTAGAGTAGATGTCCTAACCGACTTGCCAAAACTATAGTTTGTTACCAAGAAATTTGTGGAGTGGTTGAAAAACTAGTTTTAATGACTCCAACCTAAGTGTATGTAAACTTCCGACTTCAACTGTACTGTATACAGTGCAATACCTTCGCTCTGGATAAAAGTAGTGCACTATATAGGGTGTTGGGTGTCATTTGGGATGCAAGCCTACGTTTCTTCTTCATCACATTTCTGTGAGAACCTCTCAACAGGACAAGATAAATACATTAAGACGTCAGGACTCTTTTCACTTCTTCTAAACTCAACCAAAACAAATTGGAGGGAGTGCAGACTAGGGAGTGTGGGAGGACGAAAGTAGTGGTGCCATTTAAAAACGCAGACTAGAGGGGGAGGATTTTTGACAGGAATCCAACGGAGCGACTTATCCAGAGAAATTAGGCAGAAACTTTCCAAACTCTGCCTCATTGTCAGGGAAGAAGGCTACTGAATCCTCTTTGGATAATTTTGTATCATCCCAGCTAATATTTAATTCTGTCAACTCAACCGAGTGAGAGGGGTAGCATGAGGATCAGAGGGAATATAACTGAAGATAACTTCTGAAATAAATTAGGCCTGTGGTGTGAAAAGACACCCTATTCCGCAATACTTTAGACAAGAGCAGTCAACTGTAGTGCCCTATAGAGGGAAACAGGGTGCCATACTGCCCTACAGAGGGAATAGGGTGCCATAGTGCCCTACAAAGGGAATAGGGTGCCATAGTGCCCTACAGAGGGAATAGGGTGCCATAGTGCCCTACAGAGGGAATAGGGTGCCATAGTGCCCTACAGAGGGAACAGGGTGCTATAGTGCCCTACAGAGGGAATAGGGTGCCATAGTGCCCTACAGAGGGAATAGGGTGCTATAGTGCCCTACAGAGGGAATAGGGTGCCATAGTGCCCTACAGAGGGAATAGGGTGCCATAGTGCCCTATAGAGGGAATAGGGTGCCATAGTGCCCTACAGAGGGAATTTGAGACCTAACCCTGTACTTATTTCATTGTTTGATCCTAGAAACACAACTGCACAGTCACCTGTTTAGTTCAGTCAGCTACGCTGGCAAAGAGTCAGTAGAGTCACACAAGTCATTGCATTTTCAACTCATTTAATAGATTTTTTGCACACTTACAATCAGGGAATCTTAGAACACCCATCAGGGGGAGGATCTTAGAACACCCATCAGGGGGAGGATCTTAGAACACCCATCAGGGGGAGGATCTTAGAACACCCATCAGGGTGAGGATCTTAGAACACCCATCAGGGGGAGGATCTTAGAACACCCATTAGTGGGAGGATCTTAGAATACCCACCAGGGGGAGGATCTTAGAACACCCATCAGGGGGAGGATCTTAGAACACCCATCAGGGGGAGGATCTTAGAACACCCATCAGGGGGAGGATCTTAGAACACCCATCAGGGGGAGGATCTTAGAACACCCATCAGGGGGAGGATCTTAGAATACCCATCAGCATTACTACTGTAGTCTACCTACATGTTTTCCTATGGTACACATACATGACTTGTCGACAAATTCAGACAAGAATGTTTACAATAGCAAACAGACAATCAGGCAGTGCTCTCATCAATGAAGTTGGCCTCACTCAGTCACCATGACATACAGTATTAGGGTAGCGTCCAAAAATGGCACCCTATTCCCTCTGTAGTGCACTGTATAGGGAATAGAATGCAACTTCGGAGGCACCCTTGGATTTATCCACCACATAACAAATGAACGGCACCTATTAAATATGATTCTCATACCATATTACTGACACTATAATCTACTGATATGAGTCTCATACCATATTACTGACATAATCTACTGATATGAGTCTCATACCATATTACTGACCTAATCTACTGATATGTGTCTCATACCATGTTACTGACACTATAATCTACTGATATGAGTCTCATACCATATTACTGACATAATCTACTGATATGATTCTCATACCATATTACTGACACTATAATCTACTGATATGAGTCTCATACCATATTACTGACATAATCTACTGATATGAGTCTCATACCATATTACTGACCTAATCTACTGATATGAGTCTCATACCATATTACTGACACTATAATCTACTGATATGAGTCTCATACCATATTACTGACATAATCTATTGATATGAGTCTCATACCATATTACTGACATAATCTACTGATATGAGTCTCATACCATATTACTGGCACTATAATCTACTGATATGAGTCTCATACCATATTACTGACACTATAATCTACTGATATGATTCTCATACCATATTACTGACATAATCTACTGATATGAGTCTCATACCATATCACTGACATAATCTACTGATATGATTCTCATACCATATTACTGACATAATCTACTGATATGAGTCTCATACCATATTACTGACACTATAATCTACTGATATGAGTCTCATACCATATTACTGACATAATCTACTGATATGAGTCTCATACCATATTACTGACACTATAATCTTCTGATATGATGCTCATACCATATTACTGACATAATCTACTGATATGAGTCTCATACCATATTACTGGCATAATCTACTGATTTGTGTCTCATACCATATTACTGACACTATAATCTACTGATATGAGTCTCATACCATATTACTGACATAATCTACTGATATGATTCTCATACCATATTACTGACACTATAATCTACTGATATGAGTCTCATACCATATTACTGACACTATAATCTACTGATATGAGTCTCATACCATATTACTGGCACTATAATCTACTGATATGAGTCTCATACCATATTACTGACACTATAATCTACTGATATGATGCTCATACCATATTACTGACATAATCTACTGATATGAGTCTCATACCATATTACTGGCATAATCTACTGATTTGTGTCTCATACCATATTACTGGCACTATAATCTTCTGATATGAGTCTCATACCATATTACTGACATAATCTACTGATATGAGTCTCATACCATGAAATGACATGCAGGGCTGTTGTTGTAGTACAATAAACAGATGTGACCTCTGTGAGAGTTCCAGAGTCCCCTGTCTTCTGTGATGATTCTGCCTGACAGAACCACAAACCCATTCTGACACTTTCCATCGACACACTGTGACTAACTGTGAACCGGAGACGCAGTGATAGTATTTTCCTTCTGTACATACTGATACACCAATAGAAAATCACTGACGTCGTGGCTACTAATTCGTTCCACAACAAGCATTAGCTAGCTGTAACTGCACCTTTGTTGATGGAGCTTGTGATCGTGATGGAGCTTGGTGAGCTGATTGCGGTGTATCCCATTGACCCTGAGGTTGGTTTGTTGCTTGAACAGGTGATGTAGCCTTTAGCTTGACAGGCTAACCATGACTTCACATGGTTAGCCACATGGGGTGGGGCTAAAGTGTCCCCTGCCGTGACTGGGATTTGAACCCCAACCTGGTTAACACACGTGCATATCACAAAAAGACACTGTGCACACATCACAAACCCTTGACAAATGTGGCCTCGTTTTGTGCTAGATTCACCGTGCTCTGCTATACATGCTGGCAATACAGTGTCCTTCTTCATTTTCTTTAATACAGTACATGATTGTCGTTGAGAGTGCTGGAGTCTATTAGTCTTTAGCTAATACCCTGCAAAGAAATGGAGCCCTCCATCCCTCTTTCTCTCTCTCTTCCTGTCCCTTGTATTTAGCCTCGCTATTGTTTTTATTTGTGTTCCTATTTCCTGTGTTCCTATTTCCTGTGTTCCTATTTCCTGATTGCCTTGTCACTTTGATACCTACCCACATGTAATAGTGTAATACCTCAACTACCTGGTACCCCTGCACATTGACTCAGTTCTGGTACTCCTTATATATAGCCTCAAAACTACCTGGTACCCCTGCACATTGACTCAGTTCTGGTACTCCTTATATATAGCCTCATAACTACCTGGTACCCCTGCACATTGACTCAGTTCTGGTACTCCTTATATATAGCCTCAAAACTACCTGGTACCCCTGCACATTGACTCAGTTCTGGTACTCCTTATATATAGCCTCATAACTACCTGGTACCCCTGCACATTGACTCAGTTCTGGTACTCCTTATATATAGCCTCATAACTACCTGGTACCCCTGCACATTGACTCAGTTCTGGTACTCCTTATATATAGCCTCATAACTACTTGGTACCCCTGCACATTGACTCAGTTCTGGTACTCCTTATATATAGCCTCATAACTACCTGGTACCCCTGCACATTGACTCAGTTCTGGTACTCCTTATATATAGCCTCATAACTACCTGGTACCCCTGCACATTGACTCAGTTCTGGTACTCCTTATATATAGCCTCAAAACTACCTGGTACCCCTGCACATTGACTCAGTTCTGGTACTCCTTATATATAGCCTCAAAACTACCTGGTACCCCTGCACATTGACTCAGTTCTGGTACTCCTTATATATAGCCTCATAACTACCTGGTACCCCTGCACATTGACTCAGTTCTGGTACTCCTTATATATAGCCTCATAACTACCTGGTACCCCTGCACATTGACTCAGTTCTGGTACTCCTTATATATAGCCTCATAACTACCTGGTACCCCTGCACATTGACTCAGTTCTGGTACTCCTTATATATAGCCTCATAACTACCTGGTACCCCTGCACATTGACTCAGTTCTGGTACTCCTTATATATAGCCTCATAACTACTTGGTACCCCTGCACATTGACTCAGTTCTGGTACTCCTTATATATAGCCTCATAACTACCTGGTACCCCTGCACATTGACTCAGTTCTGGTACTCCTTATATATAGCCTCAAAACTACCTGGTACCCCTGCACATTGACTCAGTTCTGGTACTCCTTATATATAGCCTCAAAACTACCTGGTACCCCTGCACATTGACTCAGTTCTGGTACTCCTTATATATAGCCTCAAAACTACCTGGTACCCCTGCACATTGACTCAGTTCTGGTACTCCGTATATATAGCCTCAAAACTACCTGGTACCCCTGCACATTGACTCAGTTCTGGTACTCCTTATATATAGCCTCATAACTACCTGGTACCCCTGCACATTGACTCAGTTCTGGTACTCCTTATATATAGCCTCATAACTACCTGGTACCCCTGCACATTGACTCAGTTCTGGTACTCCTTATATATAGCCTCATAACTACCTGGTACCCCTGCACATTGACTCAGTTCTGGTACTCCTTATATATAGCCTCATAACTACCTGGTACCCCTGCACATTGACTCAGTTCTGGTACTCCTTATATATAGCCTCATAACTACCTGGTACCCCTGCACATTGACTCAGTTCTGGTACTCCTTATATATAGCCTCAAAACTACCTGGTACCCCTGCACATTGACTCAGTTCTGGTACTCCTTATATATAGCCTCATAACTACCTGGTACCCCTGCACATTGACTCAGTTCTGGTACTCCTTATATATAGCCTCATAACTACTTGGTACCCCTGCACATTGACTCGGTTTGTGTAATTGTAGTAAATGTGTTACTATTTCCTTATATACATTTTTTCCAAATGTTGTCTTACTTTTTAATTCTGCATTGTTGTTAATGGGCTCGTAAATAAGCACTTCACTGTAAAGTCTACACCTGTTGTATTCGGCGTACGTGACCAATACAATTGCTCGCTCTCCCCCCCCCCCTCGCCCCTCCCCCCTCACTCCCTTCCTCCCTCCCTCTTCACTCCCTCCCTCTCCTTTGATTTGATTTGTATTGCTCCCTCCCTCCCTCCCTCCCTCCCTCCCTCCCTCCCTCCCTCCCTCCCTCCCTCCCTCCCTCCCTCCCTCCCTCCCCTTTGATTTGTATTGCTCCCTCCCTCCCTCCCTCTCTCCCTCCCTCCCTCCCTCCCTCTCCTTAGAGACGGTACTTCCTCAGCAGTTCTTGTTGCCACATGTACTTTCTCTCCGGGAAGCGTTCAGGAATCCTGATCCTGTGGAAGTCCTGGATGCATCTCTCCAGCTCCTGCTCCGGTGTTAACTTCTCCTTGTTGGCTTTCCTCTTGGCTGCAGCGTCCCGGTGCTCCCTGATCCCCATGGTCCTCACACGGAGCAGGTCCGTCTTCCTCCTCACCTCCGACGGCTGGAGCAGCTGAACGGGCCCTTTAGGGGAGGAGGAGGAAGGAGAGAGAAGAAGACGTTTTATTAAAACAGACACCTTTTCAAAACACCCAAAGTCCCCGAAGGGTTACAGCGGAGAGGTACAGAATAGGAGGAACACCCACACCTTTCTTCAGTGGCCGGTCCAGGGTCTGGGCGACGGGGTGAGGCTGACGGCTGACGGAACCACAGATGACAGTGCCCTGAGGGGAACTGGCTTCTGATTGGGTCTCGGAGCAGGAAGTAGAGAGCTCGTTCAAAGATGTGCCACTCTCTCCCTCGCGCTCACTCTTGTGGCTCTTGCAGCAGCAGTCGCAGTGGGACGAAGACCACCTGGATGGGCCACCTGGAGAAGACACGTGTGTAGACACACACACACACACACACACACAACATTGAGTTTCATCTTGAGTGAGCAAAATTCTCCTAACACCTGATTTCCATAACTGAAGTGACAGAAGTAGACAGAGACTGCAGGCTTCAGTTCACAAATGACTCACATATTGAATTCATCAGTTATCATAGACGTGAATAAATTGTTGTGACAAGAGAATCCTCACAACAATATACATTATTATTAGCTAACGGTCTCTCAGCCTACAGTGACAGATGTGTAATCAAACAGACCGGTAACTGAACAGACAAACCCTGACAGATGTGTAATCAAACAGACCGGTAACTGAACAGACAAACCCTGACAGATGTGTAATCAAACAGACCGGTAACTGAACAGACAAACCCTGACAGATGTGTAATCAAACAGACCGGTAACTGAACAGACAAACCCTGACAGATGTGTAATCAAACAGACCGGTAACTGAACAGACAAACCCTGACAGATGTGTAATCAAACAGACCGGTAACTGAACAGACAAACCCTGACAGATGTGTAATCAAACAGACCGGTAACTGAACAGACAAACCCTGACAGATGTGTAATCAAACAGACCGGTAACTGAACAGACAAACCCTGACAGATGTGTAATCAAACAAACCGGTAACTGAACAGACAAACCCTGACAGATGTGTAATCAAACAGACCGGTAACTGAACAGACAAACCCTGACAGATGTGTAATCAAACAGACCGGTAACTGAACAGACAAACCCTGACAGATGTGTAATCAAACAGACCGGTAACTGAACAGACAAACCCTGACAGATGTGTAATCAAACAGACCGGTAACTGAACAGACAAACCCTGACAGATGTGTAATCAAACAAACCGGTAACTGAACAGACAAACCCTGACAGATGTGTAATCAAACAGACCGGTAACTGAACAGACAAACCCTGACAGATGTGTAATCAAACAGACCGGTAACTGAACAGACAAACCCTGACAGATGTGTAATCAAACAGACCGGTAACTGAACAGACAAACCCTGACAGATGTGTAATCAAACAGACCGGTAACTGAACAGACAAACCCTGACAGATGTGTAATGGAATCTTCCGCAGGATGTAGCGAGAGTGGCAGCGTCACTTACCTTTCATTACTGAGTCTTTGAGTGCGTGCGTGTGTAATGGATAAAGTGTGTGTGTGTGTGTGATGGATAAAGTGTGTGTGTGTGTGTGTGTGTGTGTGTAATGGATAAAGTGTGTGTGTGTGTGTGTGTGTGTGTGTGTGTGTAATGGATAAAGTGTGTGTGTGTAATGGATAAAGTGTGTGTGTGTGTGTGTGGGTGTGTATGTGTGTAATGGATAAAGTGTGTGTGTGTGTAATGGATAAAGTGTGTGTGTGTGTGATGGATAAAGTGTGTGTGTGATGGATAAAGTGTGTGTGTGTGTGTGTGTGTAGGGGTGTGTTGGATAAAGTGTGTGTGTGTGTGTAGGGGTGAGGGGATTTAAACATTTCTCTTTCAGATAAAGAAAGATACAGCTCTAGACCTCCTCTAGACCTCCTCCTCTAGACCTTCTCCTCTAGACCTCCTCCTCTAGACCTCCTCCTCTAGACCTCCTCCTCTAGACCTCCACTAGACCTCTTCCTCTAGACCTTCTCCTCTAGACCTCCACTAGACCTCCTCCTCATGGAGGAGGAGCTCCACTAGACCTCCTTTAGACCTACTCTAGATCTCCTCCTCTAGACCTCCTCCTCTAGACCTTCACTAGAACTCCTCCTCTAGACCTCCTCCTCTAGACCTCCACTAGACCGCGTCCTCTAGACCTCTACTAGACCTCCTCCTCTAGACCTCCACTAGACCTCCTCCTCTAGACATCCTCCTCTAGGCCTCCACTAAACCTCCTCCACTAGACCTCCTCCTCAAGACCTACTCTAGACACCCTCCACTAGACCACCACTAGACCTCCTCCTCTAGACCTCCACTAGACATCCTCTAGACATCCACTAGACCTCCTCCTCTAGACCACTAGACCTCCTCCTCACCTCCACTAGACCTCCACTAGACCTCCTCCTCTAGACCTCCTCCTCTAGACCTCCTCCTCTAGACCTCCACTATACCTCCTCCACAAGACCTCCTCCTCTAGACCTCCACTAGACCACCACTAGACCTCCTCCTCTAGACCTCAAAATCTCCTCCTCTATACCTCCTCTAGACCTCCTCCACTATAGACCTCCACTAGACCTCCTCCTCAAGACCTCCACTAGACCTCCTCCTATAGAACTTCTCTTCTAGAACTCCTCCTCTAGACCTCCTCCTCTAGATCTTCTCTAGACCTCCTCCTCTAGACCTCCACTAGACCTCCTCCACTAGACCTCCTCCTCTAGACCTCCACTAGACCACCACTAGACCTCCTCCTATAGACCTCCTCCTCTAGACCTCCTCTAGACCTCCTCCTCTAGACCTCTAGACCTCCTCCTCTAGACCTCCTCTAGACCTCCACTAGACCTCCTCCACTAGACCTCCTCCTCTAGAACTCCTCTTCTAGAACTCTTCCTCTAGATCTTCTCTAGACCTCCTCCTCTAGACTTCCTCCTCTAGACCTCCTCCTCTAGACCTCCTCTAGACCTCCTCCTCTAGACCTCCTCTAGACAGCATAACACCCTTCCTTCCCTTCGTACCCACTTCTCGTCCTCGCCTCTGAAACCAAAGTCAGTCTGAATTTGTCCTACATGCCCGCTAGACATTTCTCATTAAAACCATCACTGTAGCAACTTCATACAGTACACACAGGGAGAGGGAGAGAAAAAAAAGGGTTTTCCTATGGGGACAGCCAAATAACCCTTTTGGAACCCTTTTTTCTATGAGTATACATAGTGAACTACTTTTGACGATGTTTAGGGAATAGGTTGTCATTTGGGAGGAAACCTAAGACATCATTAATCCTGGGTGTTACACATGCAATAGCAGCAGAATGAGGTTGCTGAGATGGGGGAGGAGTGAAGTGTGTGTGTGTGTGTGTGTGTGTGTGTGTGTGTGTGTGTGTGTGTGTGTGTGTGTGTGTGTGTGTGTGTGTGTATGGGTCAGACTGGTTTTTTGACCTGCTGTCAGTGAGGATTGATACGAGCAGTAAAACTGACAGTGGTTCAACTGCCTGTGGATATGCCCTTACACACACGCACAAACACACACACAATCACACAAAGACACACACACAGCCTCTGGATATGCTCTGAATAGGATGTTTTCCAGTAGAAGTCTTACCAAGGTAAAATGTTACTGTCTTCGGAACCTGAGGCCAGACTAGCAAATGAAAGAAGGCCAAGGTGCTGGGAAGGTTAAGATGGAAAACAGAAGACTACGACTGGGAAGGTTAAGATGGAAAACAGAAGACTACGACTGGGAAGGTTAGGAGGAAAACAGAAGACTACAGCTGGGAAGGTTAGGAGGAAAACAGAAGACTACAGCTGGGAAGGTTAGGAGGAAAACAGAAGACTAAGACTGGGAAGGTTAGGAGGAAAACAGAAGACTACAGCTGGGAAGGTTAGGAGGAAAACAGAAGACTACAGCTGGGAAGGTTAGGAGGAAAACAGAAGACTACAGCTGGGAAGGTTAGGAGGAAAACAGAAGACTACGACTGGGAAGGTTAGGAGGAAAACAGAAGACTACATCTGGGAAGGTTAGCAGGAAAACAGAAGACTACAGCTGGGAAGGTTAGGAGGAAAACAGAAGACTACAGCTGGGAAGGTTAGGAGGAAAACAGAAGACTACAGCTGGGAAGGTTAGGAGGAAAACAGAAGACTACGACTGGGAAGGTTAGGAGGAAAACAGAAGACTATGACTGGGAAGGTTAGGAGGAAAACAGAGGACTACATCTGGGAAGGTTAGGAGGAAAAAGAAGACTACAGCTGGGAAGGTTAGGAGGAAAACAGAAGACTACGACTGGGAAGGTTAGGAGGAAAACAGAAGACTACAGCTGGGAAGGTTAAGATGGAAAACAGAAGACTACGACTGGGAAGGTTAGGAGGAAAACAGAAGACTACAGCTGGGAAGGTTAGGAGGAAAACAGAAGACTACAGCTGGGAAGGTTAAGATGGTAAACAGAAGACTACAGCTGGGAAGGTTAGGAGGAAAACAGAAGACTACAGCTGGGAAGGTTAGGGGGAAAACAGAAGACTACAGCTGGGAAGGTTAGGAGGAAAACAGAAGACTACAGCTGGGAAGATTAGGAGGAAAACAGAAGACTACATCTGGGAAGGTTAGGGGGAAAACAGAAGACTACGACTGGGAAGGTTAGGAGGAAAACAGAAGACTACAGCTGGGAAGGTTAGGAGGAAAACAGAAGACTACGACTGGGAAGGTTAGGAGGAAAACAGAAGACTACAGCTGGGAAGGTTAGGAGGAAAACAGAAGAGTACGACTGGGAAGGTTAGGAGGAAAACAGAAGACTACAGCTGGGAAGGTTAGGAGGAAAACAGAAGACTACATCTGGGAAGGTTAGGAGGAAAACAGAAGACTACATCTGGGAAGGTTAGGAGGAAAACATGGACGGGGGGACCTCATCCTAGATCAGCATTCCTACTCTGAGACACTTTGTGAATACAGGCCCTGGCTTTGTGCCTTTACTGACTACAAGCATTCAATGATTCATTTATTTTCAGATTTGTTTTATATTCACGCATGTCTTTGAGGACCTTGTATCTTCCCTAAAGAAACATTATTCCATTTCAACGTTCCAATTTATGTTTTTTTAATTTTCTATAACCTGGAAGGGAAGACATGCTGACTTCGCTCTGATCTCCTTACAGGAATACAACTAAAACAATAATACGACTAGTCAAGCATAGACAGTCTAAATGGACAAAAACATCCGACATGTAGTTGTTTTCCCCATACAAGGCTCTAGTCTCAACAGCAATAACATGTCTCAATACGAGTAATCATTGGGCCATTACCTGCAGACGTCCCAAATAACACCCTATTCCCTATTACAGTGCACTAGTTCTGTCCAGGGCTCATAGAGCTCTGGTCAAAAGTAGTGCACTATATAGAGATTAGGGTGTCATTTGGTATGCAAGCCCAGTGCATTTGGCAATTGATATGAAACAAGGAGTTTAGTTCAACAGGGATTTGAGCCTCTCAGCTTTTTACTGTAATAACAGCCTCATCTCTGCATAGTGATGTGACTGCATTAGTCTGATAGCAGAGAGAGAGAGAGAGAGAGAGTTTCCCATGCCAATAAAGCCCCTTGAATTGAATTGAGAGAGAGGCTAACAGCTTTTTAATGGCTAATCCATGCCTGAGTCCCAAATGGCACCCTATTCCCTATATAGTCTACTAGTTTTGATCAAGGCCCTATGAGTCCTGGTCATAAGTAGGGCACTGTAATAGGGAATAGGGTGTCATTTGGGACAGGAACTGAGTAAAGAGGCAAATCAGACCATCAATGTCTCCTCATAGAGAGAATCAGACTGCATTGGGAACTGTGCCCACCAAACAGAGAGGTAGGGAGAGAGAGAGAAACAGGGAGGGATGGAGGGAGGGAGAAGGAGAGGTAGGGAGAGAGAAAAACAGGGAGGGAGTGAGAGAAGCAGAGGGAGAGAGAGAAACAGGGAGGGAGAGAGAGAGAAACCAGGAGGGAGAGAGAGAGAAACAGAGGGAGGAAGGGAGAGAGGGAAACAGAGAGAGGGAGAGAAAAGGTTGAAGGAGAGAGAAACAGAGAGGCAGGGAGAAAGAGAGAGAGGGAGGGAGAAAGATGGAGGGATGGAGAGAAACAGAGAGGGAGGGAGAAAGAGAGGGAGGGAGAAAGAGAGGGAGGGATGGATGGAGAGAAACAGAGAGGGAGAGGAGAGTGGATGCTAGTGTGAATTGTTTTAAATGGACGATTGTTGCATCACAGCAACATCATAGAGAGATAAAATATAGTATAGATAAAATATAGTGGTTGGCTAGGAACAAGGCCAAATAATAGCATCTCCTCATAGGAGAGTAGCTATGTACTGAGAAAGAACAGAGCTGGGCATGTCAAATCAAATCAAAGACCTTACAGTGAAATGCTGAATACAACAGGTGTAGTAGACCTTACAGTGAAATGCTGAATACAACAGGTGTAGTAGACCTTACAGTGAAATGCTGAATACATCAGGTGTAGTAGACCTTACAGTGAAATGCTGAATACAACAGGTGTAGTAGACCTTACAGTGAAATGCTGAATACAACAGGTGTAGTAGACCTTACAGTGAAATGCTGAATACAACAGGTGTAGTAGACCTCACAGTGAAATGCTGAATACAACAGGTGTAGGTAGACCTTACAGTGAAATGCTGAATACATCAGGTGTAGTAGACCTTACAGTGAAATGCTGAATACAACAGGTGTAGTAGACCTTACAGTGAAATGCTGAATACATCAGGTGTAGTAGACCTTACAGTGAAATGCTGAATACATCAGGTGTAGTAGACCTTACAGTGAAATGCTGAATACAACAGGTGTAGTAGACCTTACAGTGAAATGCTGAATACAACAGGTGTAGTAGACCTTACAGTGAAATGCTGAATACATCAGGTGTAGTAGACCTTACAGTGAAATGCTGAATACAACAGGTGTAGGTAGACCTTACAGTGAAATGCTGAATACATCAGGTGTAGGTAGACCTTACAGTGAAATGCTGAATACATCAGGTGTAGTAGACCTTACAGTGAAATGCTGAATACAACAGGTGTAGTAGACCTTACAGTGAAATGCTGAATACAACATGTGTAGGTAGACCTTACAGTGAAATGCTGAATACAACAGGTGTAGTAGACCTCACAGTGAAATGCTGAATACAACAGGTGTAGGTAGACCTTACAGTGAAATGCTGAATACAACAGGTGTAGGTAGACCTTACAGTGAAATGCTGAATACAACAGGTGTAGTAGACCTCACAGTGAAATGCTGAATACAACAGGTGTAGTAGACCTTACAGTGAAATGCTGAATACAACAGGTGTAGTAGACCTCACAGTGAAATGCTGAATACAACAGGTGTAGTAGACCTTACAGTGAAATGCTGAATACAACAGGTGTAGGTACCCCTTACAGTGAAATGCTGAATACATCAGGTGTAGGTAGACCTTACAGTGAAATGCTGAATACATCAGGTGTAGGTAGACCTTACAGTGAAATGCTGAATACATCAGGTGTAGTAGACCTTACAGTGAAATGCTGAATACATCAGGTGTAGGTAGACCTTACAGTGAAATGCTGAATACAACAGGTGTAGTAGACCTTACAGTGAAATGCTGAATACAACAGGTGTAGTAGACCTTACAGTGAAATGCTGAATACAACAGGTGTAGTAGACCTTACAGTGAAATGCTGAATACAACAGGTGTAGTAGACCTTACAGTGAAATGCTGAATACAACAGGTGTAGTAGACCTTACAGTGAAATGCTGAATACAACAGGTGTAGTAGACCTCACAGTGAAATGGCGGGTGGCGGGTGGAGGGTGGTGGGTGTAGGGACACAATGCAGATAGCCCGGGTAGCCAATTTGCGGGAGCACTAGTTGGTTGGGCTAATTGAGGTAATATGTACAGTTGAAGTCAGAGGTTTAAATACTCTTAGAGTCATTAAAACTCGTCTTACAACCACTCCACAAATTTCTTGTTAACAAACTATAATTTTGGTAAGTCGGTTAGGACATCAACTTTGAGCATGCCACAAGTAATTTTTCTTACAGACAGATTATTTCACTTTTAATTCACTGTTCAGGAGTCTTATGGCTTGGTGGGTAGAAGCTGACAAGGAGCCCATTGGTCCTAGACTTGGCTCTCCGGTACCACTTGCCATGCGGTAGTAGAGAGAACAGTCTATGGCTGGGGTGGCTGGGGTCTTTGACAATTTTTAGGGCCTTCCTCTGACACCGCCTGGTGTAGAGGTCCTGGATGGCAGACAGCTTAGCACCAGTGATGTACTGGGCCGTACGCACTACCCTCTGTAGTGCCTTGCGGTCGGAGGCTGAGCAGTTGCCATACCAGGCAGTGATGCAACCAGTCAGGCAGGATGCTCTCGATGCTGCAGCTGTAGAACCTTTTGAGGACCTGAGGACCCATGCCAAATCTTTTTAGTTTCCTGAGGGAGAATAGGCTTTGTCGTGCCCTCTTCACAACTGTCTTGGTGGGTGGACACCAAGGAAGTTGAAGCTCTCAACCTGCTCCACTACAGCCCCATTGATGAGAATGGGGGCGTGATCAGTCCTCCTTTTCCCGTAGTCCACAATCACCTCCTTAGTCTTGGCTACGTTGAGGGATAGGTTGTTATTCTGGCACCACCCGGCCAGGTCTCTGACCTCCTCCCAATAGGCGGTCTCGTTGTTGTCGGTGATCAAGCCTACCACTATTGTGTCGTCTGCAAACTTAATGATGGTGTTGGAGTTGTGCCTGTCCATGCAGTTATGGGTGAACAAGGAGTACAGGAGGGGACCGAGCTCGCACCCTGAGGGGCTCCAATGTTGAGGATCAGCGTGGCAGATGTGTTGTTACCTACTCTTACCACCTGGGGCGGCCCGTCAGAAAGTACAGGATCCAGTTGCAGAGGGAGGTGGTTAAGGGCATTCACAAGGGCATTCACCACCCCCTCTATCTCTCGATCTCTCACTCTCCCAGAAACCCCATAATAGCGTCATACACATTTCAGGGCAGTTACTGTTGAAGGTTTGTTTTCTATACAGAACATTCATGATGGAAACAAACTTTAACAGTACAGAAAGAAAAAATAATAATTTCAGGAACCGCATCCATAACCTGACATACATGTTTTAAATCTTTTTATCTTTTAATATTTTATACACCTTGTTCCTAGGCGACCGCGCCTTGTTCCTAGACGACCGTGCCTTGTTCCTAGACGACCACGTCTAGACAACCGCGCCTTGTTCCTAGACGACCGCACCTTGTTCCTAGACGACCGCACCTTGTTCCTAGACGACCACGCCTTGTTCCTAGACGACCAAGTCTAGACAACCATGCCTTGTTCCTAGACGACCACTACATTAGCTCATAATAATACCGTAAGTGAGAGTAATCTGCTGCTCAAAATTATTATTATTATTATTTTATTAAAAAAAATACGAAAAAAACGAATCTGCTGCTCCACACCCAGTCAGACACACCCTGTCAGACACACCCAGTCAGACACACCCAGTCAGACACACCCAGTCAGACACACCCTGTCAGACACACACCCAGTCAGACACACACCCAGTCAGACACGCCCAGTCAGACACGCCCAGTCAGACACGCCCAGTCAGACACACCCAGTCAGACACACCCAGTCAGACACACACCCAGTCAGACACACACCCAGTCAGACACACACCCAGTCAGACACACCCAGTCAGACACACACCCAGTCAGACACACCCAGTCAGACACACCCAGTCAGACACACCCAGTCAGACACACCCAGTCAGACACACCCAGTCAGACACACCCAGTCAGACACACACCCAGTCAGACACACACCCAGTCAGACACACCCAGTCAGACACACACCCAGTCAGACACACACCCAGTCAGACACACACCCAGTCAGACACACACCCAGTCAGACACACCCAGTCAGACACACACCCAGTCAGACACACACCCAGTCAGACACACACCCAGTCAGACACACACCCAGTCAGACACACACCCAGTCAGACACACACCCAGTCAGACACACACCCAGTCAGACACACACCCAGTCAGACACACACCCAGTCAGACACACACCCAGTCAGACACACACCCAGTCAGACACACACCCAGTCAGACACACACCCAGTCAGACACACACCCAGTCAGACACACACCCAGTCAGACACACCCAGTCAGACACACCCAGTCAGACACACACCCAGTCAGACACACCCAGTCAGACACACCCAGTCAGACACACCCAGTCAGACACACACCCAGTCAGACACACCCAGTCAGACACACCCAGTCAGACACACCCAGTCAGACACACCCAGTCAGACACACCCAGTCAGACACACACCCAGTCAGACACACACCCAGTCAGACACACCCAGTCAGACACACCCAGTCAGACACACCCAGTCAGACACACACCCAGTCAGACACACCCAGTCAGACACACCCAGTCAGACACACCCAGTCAGACACACCCAGTCAGACACACCCAGTCAGACACACACCCAGTCAGACACACACCCAGTCAGACACACACCCAGTCAGACACACACCCAGTCAGACACACACCCAGTCAGACACACCCAGTCAGACACACCCAGTCAGACACACCCAGTCAGACACACACCCAGTCAGACACACACCCAGTCAGACACACACCCAGTCAGACACACCCAGTCAGACACACCCAGTCAGACACACCCAGTCAGACACACCCAGTCAGACACACACCCAGTCAGACACACCCAGTCAGACACACCCAGTCAGACACACACCCAGTCAGACACACCCAGTCAGACACACACCCAGTCAGACACACCCAGTCAGACACACCCAGTCAGACACACCCAGTCAGACACACCCAGTCAGACACACCCAGTCAGACACACCCAGTCAGACACACACCCAGTCAGACACTCCCAGTCAGACACACCCAGTCAGACACACCCAGTCAGACACACCCAGTCAGACACTCCCAGTCAGACACACCCAGTCAGACACACCCAGTCAGACACACACAGTCAGACACACTCACAGTGTGAACTCTGCAGGCCCTAACAGCAGACAATTAGATCCATCAGTCTGAAGCCTCAGACAACCAGACCCGCACACACACACACACACACACACACACACACTGAAGCCTCAGACACCCAGACCTGCCTGTTCTTCAATGTTTCGTTTTCAATGGCAGCCTAGATTCACAAAACCTTCTTAAGACATTTGTTCTTAAATGCATTTAATTCCTTAAAGATAGAAGGTTCTTGGAAATGTTTTTGCTTAATTTCCTATGTTTTTCCTTAAGCAAAAAGTTAAGAAGACATTTGATTATTGAAAAGAAAGGTCTCTGAAATGATCTTAATTCCAAGATAACTAAACCCTTGTCTTAAATTCAGTGCAGTGGGAGAATAAGCAACAATGAAAGCAACATGTTTAATTTACTCACAAACTCATCTGAAAAGTTTCAGTATGGATTATTTGAAACCCAAGAACATGTTGAGGAACAGTGATCTGTTGCTAGCTATATAGTTAGTTTAAATCGGTTGACTAGCAACAAGATATTTGAGAATTTTGTAAGAAAATCATGAAATCTTAAGCTATTGTTGAGGAATTCCACTCTTATGAACTTTTTTTTTTCTTAAGAAACTTCTTAAGTTTTGCGTTTTACAATGACAATTTGATGTTATTTTAATTGACATTTTTTGTTGTTTTTCTTTCAAAAACAAGGACATTTCTATGTGACCCCAAACTTTTGAATGGTAGTGTTCCTCTGTCTGACTCCCTCTGTCTCCAGTGAGTTCCTCCGTCTGTCTCCCTCTGTCTCCAGTGAGTTCCTCAGTCTGACTCCCTCTGTCTCCAGTGAGGTCCTCCGTCTGGCTCCCTCTGTCTCCAGTGAGTTCCTCCGTATGGCTCCCTCTGTCTCCAGTGAGTTCCTCCGTCTGGCTCCCTCTGTCTCCAGTGAGTTCCTCCGTCTGGCTCCCTCTGTCTCCAGTGAGTTCCTCTGTCTGACTCCCTCTGTCTCCAGTGAGTTCCTCCGTCTGGCTCCCTCTGTCTCCAGTGAGTTCCTCCGTCTGGCTCCCTCTGTCTCCAGTGAGTTCCTCCGTCTGTCTCCCTCTGTCTCCAGTGAGTTCCTCAGTCTGACTCCCTCTGTCTCCAGTGAGGTCCTCCGTCTGGCTCCCTCTGTCTCCAGTGAGTTCCTCCGTCTGGCTCCCTCTGTCTCCAGTGAGTTCCTTTGTCTGACTCCCTCTGTCTCCAGTGAGTTCCTCTGACTCCCTCTGTCTCCAGTGATTTCCTCCGCCTGACTCCCTCTGTCTCCAGTGAGTTCCTCCGTCTGACTCCCTCGGTCTCCAGTGAGGTCCTCCGTCTGACTCCCTCTGTCTCCAGTGAGTTCCTCCGTCTGGCTCCCTCTGTCTCCAATGAGTTCCTCCGTCTGGCTCCCTCGGTCTCCAGTGAGTTCCTCCGTCTGGCTCCCTCTGTCTCCAGTGAGTTCCTCCGTCTGATTCCCTCTGTCTCCAGTGAGTTCCTCTGTCTGACTCCCTCTGTCTCCAGTGAGTTCCTTTGTCTGACTCCCTCTGTCTCCAGTGAGTTCCTTTGTCTGACTCCCTCTGTCTCCAGTGAGTTCCTTTGTCTGACTCCCTCTGTCTCCAGTGAGTTCCTCCGTATGACTCCCTCTTCTCCAGTGAGTTCCTCTGTCTGACTCCCTCTGTCTCCAGTGAGTTCCTCCGATTGACTCCCTCTGTCTCCAGTGAGTTCCTCCGATTGACTCCCTCTGTCTCCAGTGAGATCCTCAGTCTGACTGTCACTTCCTGACCTTAGTTATCTTTGTTTTCTTTATTAGTTTGGTTAGGTCAGGGTGTGACGAGGGTGGTTTGTTTAGTTTTTGTATTGTCTAGGGGTTTTGTATTGTCTAGGGGTTTTGTATTGTCTAGAGGGTTTTGTATTGTCTAGGGGGTTTTGTATTGTCTAGGGGTTTTGTATTGTCTAGGGGTTTTTGTATTGTCTAGGGGTTTTGTATTGTCTAGGGGTTTTGTATTGTCTAGGGGTTTTGTATTGTCTAGGGGTTTTGTATTGTCTAGGGGTTTTGTATTGTCTAGGGGTTTTTGTATTGTCTAGGGGTTTTGTATTGTCTAGGGGGTTTTGTATTGTCTAGGGGTTTTGTATTGTCTAGGGGTTTTGTATTGTCTAGAGGGTTTTGTATTGTCTAGAGGGTTTTGTATTGTCTAGAGGGTTTTGTATTGTCTAGGGGTTTTTGTATTGTCTAGGGGTTTTGTATTGTCTAGGGGTTTTGTATTGTCTAGGGGTTTTGTATTGTCTAGGGGTTTTGTATTGTCTAGAGGATTTTGTATTGTCTAGGGGTTTTGTATTGTCTAGGGGTTTTGTATTGTCTAGAGGGTTTTGTATTGTCTAGGGGTTTTGTATTGTCTAGGGGTTTTGTATTGTCTAGGGGTTTTTGTATTGTCTAGGGGTTTTGGATTGTCTAGGGGTTTTGTATTGTCTAGGGGTTTTGTATTGTCTAGGGGTTTTGTATTGTCTAGAGGGTTTTGTATTGTCTAGAGGGTTTTGTATTGTCTAGAGGGTTTTGTATTGTCTAGAGGGTTTTGTATTGTCTAGGGGTTTTGTATTGTCTAGGGGTTTTGTATTGTCTAGGGGTTTTGTATTGTCTAGAGGATTTTGTATTGTCTAGGGGTTTTGTATTGTCTAGGGGTTTTGTATTGTCTAGGGGTTTTTGTATTGTCTAGGGGTTTTGTATTGTCTAGGGGTTTTGTATTGTCTACGGGTTTTTGTATTGTCTAGGGGTTTTTGTATTGTCTAGTGGTTTTTGTATTGTCTAGGGGTTTTTGTATTGTCTAGGGGGTTTTGTATGTCTAGGTGTTTATATGTCTATGGTTGCCTGGATTGGTTCTCAATCAGAGGCAGCTGTTTATCGTTGTCTCTGATTGGGGACCATGTTTAGGTAGCCATATTCATTGGGTTATTTTGTGGGTAGTTGCCTGTGTCTGCACTCGTTGTTCATAGCTTCACGTTCGTTTTGTATAGTTTGGTAAGTTCGTCTTCGTTTATTAAAAATAATGTATTCTCATCACGCTGCGCCTTGGTCTCCTCTATACGACGAACGTGACAGAATAACCCACCAAACAAGGACCAAGCAGCGTGAAAAGGAGGAGCAGCATTTAATGGGGAGATGGACCTGGGAGGAAATATTGGATGGGGCAGGACCCTGGAAGCAGCCGGGGGGAGTATCGCCTTTCTGAGGAGGAAAGAGAGGCAGCGAAAGCAGAACGGCGATACTACAAGGAGAAATACCGGAGAATAGAGGAACGCCGATGATATGAAGGTACACGGCTAGCACGGAAGCCCGAGAGGCAGCCCCAATATTGTTTTGGGGGGGGGGCATACGAGGAGATTGCATGAGTCAGGTCGGAGACCTAAGCCAACTCCTCGTGCTTACTGTGGGGAGCGTGTTACTGGTCAGGCACCATGTATTGCGGTGGAACGCACGGTGTCTCCAGTACGCTATTCTAGCCCGGTGGGCTCTATTCTAGAATGGGCATCCGGCTAGGAAGGAGGGTCTCCGGTGAGTCTACACAGCCCAGTGCGTCCTGTGCCAGCGCCCTGCATTTGCAGGGTGAAAATAAACATCCAGCAAGGACGGGTTGTGTCAGCTCTACACTCCAGACCTCCAGTACGCCTCCAGGGTCCAGTACGTCCTGTTCCTGCTCCTCGCACTCGCCCTGAGGTGCGTGTCCCCAGCCTGGTACCACCAGTGCCGGCACCACGCACCAGGCCTACAGTACCCAGTCCAGAGCGTCCGGCTACAGTACCCAGTCCAGAGAGTCCGGCGACAGTACCCAGTCCAGAGAGTCCGGCTACAGTACCCAGTCCAGAGAGTCCGGCGACAGTACCCAGTCCAGAGAGTCCGGCTACAGTACCCAGTCCAGAGCTTCCGGCGACAGTACCCAGTCCAGAGCTTCCGGCGACAGTACCCAGTCCAGAGCGTCCGGCTACAGTACCCAGTCCAGAGAGTCCGGCGACAGTACCCAGTCCAGAGCTTCCGGCGACAGTACCCAGTCCAGAGCTTCCGGCGACAGTACCCAGTCCAGAGCTTCCGGCGACAGTACCCAGTCCAGAGCTTCCAGAGACAGTACCCAGTCCAGAGCTTCCGGCGACAGTACCCAGTCCAGAGCTTCCAGAGACAGTACCCAGTCCAGAGCTTCCGGCGACAGTACCCAGCCCAGAGCTTCCTGCCACAGTACCCAGTCCAGAGCTTCCGGCGACAGTTCACAGACCGGAACCTCCAACGACGGGCCACAGCCCGGGGTCTCCAGCGATGATCCGTAGTAATGAGCCACCGGCGATGATCCACGGGTCAGTGCTACAAGGGCGGAGGGCTCAATGTAAAGAAGGGGGGAGGCGTCCAGAGCCGCCAGCAAAGTTGGGGTGGTTTATTTAGTTGTTGTATTGTCTAGGGGTTTTTGTAAGTCTAGGGGGTTTTATGTCTATGTTTGCCTGAATTGGTTCCCAATCAGAGGCAGCTGTTTATCGTTGTCTCTGATTGGGGACCATGTTTAGGTAGCCATATTCATTGGGTATTTTGTGGGTTATTGTCTATGTGTAGTTGCCTGTGTCAGCACTCGTTGTTCATAGCTTCACGTTCATTTTGTTGTTTTGTATAGTTTGTTAAGTGTTCTTCGTTTATTAAATAGAAGAGTGTATTCTCATCACTCTGCGCCTTGGTCTCCTCTATACGACGAACGTGACACTGACTCCCTCTGTCTCCAGTGAGTTCCTTTGTCTGACTCCCTCTGTCTCCAGTGAGTTCCTTTGTCTGACTCCCTCTGTCTCCAGTGAGTTCCTTTGTCTGACTCCCTCTGTCTCCAGTGAGTTCCTCCGTCTGAC
>NC_048578.1:34155771-34220771 GCF_013265735.2 Oncorhynchus mykiss
GGACAGGTGTCCACCTCTAGGTGAGAACACACTGATTACAATCACTGTCTAACAAAGACATCATTCAGACCAGGGACCTGGATGAGATCAATGATGCAATCCGTGACCCAAATGGCATCCTATTCCCTAGATAGTGCACTACTTCTGGTCAAAACTAGTGCACGGTGTAGGGAATAGGGTGCCATTTGGGACACATTTTAAATTAACAATTAGTCCATTATAGGTGAGGATGGAGGGAGGGAGGCGGGGATGGAGGGAGTGAGGAAGGCAAAGGGAGAGATGGAGAGAGTGAGGGGGGATGGAGGGGGTGAGGATGGAGGGAGGGAGGCAAAGGGAGAGATGGAGAGAGTGAGGGGGGGATGGAGGGAGTGAGGATGGAGGGAGAAATGGAGTGAGTGAGGGACAGGGAGGGAGGGAGCGAGGGACAGGGAGGGAGGGAGGGAGGAATGGAGTGAGTGATGATGGAGGGAGAGATGGAGAGAGTGAGGGGGGATGGAGGGAGTGAGGATGGAGTGAGTGAGGGGGGATGGAGGGGGTGAGGATGGAGGGAGGGAGGCAAAGGGAGAGATGGATAGAGTGAGGGGGATGGAGGGAGTGAGGATGGAGGGAGAGATGGAGTGAGTGAGGATGGAGGGAGGGAGGCAAAGGGAGAGATGGAGTGAGTGAGGATGGAGGGAGGCAAAGGGAGAGATGGAGAGAGTGAGGGGGGATGGAGGGGGTGAGGATGGAGGGAGAGATGGAGTGAGTGAGGATGAAGGGAGGGAGGCAAAGGGAGAGATGGAGAGAGTGAGGGGGGATGGAGGGAGAGATGGAGTGAGTGAGGATGAAGGGAGGGAGGCAAAGGGAGAGATGGAGAGAGTGAGGGGGGGTGGAGGGAGTGAGGATGGAGGGAGAGATGGAGTGAGTGAGGATGGAGGGAGGGAGGCAGGCAGAGGGAGAGATGGAGAGAGTGAGGGGGGATGGAGTGAGTGAGGATGGAGGGAGAGATGGAGTGAGTGAGGATGGAGGGAGGCAAAGGGAGAGATGGAGAGATTGAGGGAGAGAGTGAGGGAGGATAGAGGCATGGAGGGAGAGAGTGAAGATGGATGGAGAGGGGTAGAGGTTACTGGGAGTGTAGGGAACGGGCAGGAGCAAGATGTCAGCTGTTCTGCAGCTGCTAATTAGTGGTGATGAGATTCAGGGTCGATGGATTTCTGCTTTAACACACTTTTCTTCACTTACAGACATGCAGGGATGGAGGGAGGGGGGAGGGACAGGGAGGGAGGGAGCGAGGGAGGGAGGGAGGGAGGGAGGAACAGGGTCCATAGGCCTTTGGTCAAAAGTAGTGCACCATATAGGGAATAAAACTACCTAATTAGTAGGCCTTCACGTGTAAAGTAGACCCAGGCTCACTTTTCAATATCCCCAATATGAATAGCGAAGTGAAACCATTTCCTTGTCAAGTTAGTGCATTTAAAGTCTTTACAAGTTGTAGTTTCTTACTTTAAACTGAGACCATATTAGTGTCACTCTTCAAAAGGATTTCTCTCTTTAAAAAGGTCCCCAAAAATGCCCTTGATAGTGATGTGGAAGTCTTGATAATGATGTGGAAGCCTTGATAATGATGTGGAAGCCTTGATAATGATGGGGAAGCCTTGATAATGATGGGGAAGCATTGATAATGATGGGGAAGCCTTGATAATGATGTGGAAGCCTTGATAATGATGGGGAAGCATTGATAATGATGTGGAAGCCTTGATAATGATGTGGAAGCCTTGATAATGCTCATACACTACATGAGCATGAGCCTTGATAATGCTCATACACTACATGGGCAAAAGCATGTGGACACCCCTTGAAATGAGTGGATTCGGCTATCTCAGCCACACCTGTTGCAGACAGCTGTATAAAATCGAGCGCATAGCCATGTAATCTCCATAGAGACACATTGGCAGTAGAATGGCCTGTACTGAAGAGCTCAGGGACTGTGGCACCGTCATAGGATGCCACCTTTCTAACAAGTCAACTGGAAGTGCTGTTATTATGATGTGGACACGTCTAGGAGCAACAACGGCTCAGCCGTGAAGTGGTAGGCCACACGAGCTCACAGAACGGGACTGCTGAGTCCTGAAGCAGGTAGCGTGTAAAAATTGTCTGTCCACTCACTACTGATTTCCAAACTGTCTCCGGAAGCAACGTCAGCACAAGAACAGTTTGTCGGGAGCTTCCTGAAATGGATTTCCATGGCGAGCAGCCACGCCCAAACCTAAGATCACCAATGCCAAGCTTCGGCTGGAGTGGTGTAAAGCTCCCCGCCATTGGACTCTGGAGCAGTGGAAACGCATTCTCTGGAGTGATGAATCAAGCTTCACCATCTCGCAGTCCGACGGACGAATCTGGGTTTGGCGGATGCCAGGAGAACACTACCATAGAGACAACTGTAAAGTTTGGTGGATGAGGAATAACGGTCTGGGTGCTGTTTTTCATAGTTCGGGCTAGGCTCCGTAGTTCCAGTGAAGGGAAATCTTAACGCTACAGCATACAATGACATTCTTGATGATTCTGTGCTTCCAAATTTGTGGCAACAGCTTGGGAAGGCCATTTCCTGTTCCACCATGACAATTCCCCGGTGCAGAAAGCGAGGTCCATACATACACTACCGTTCAAAAGTTTGGGGTCACTTAGAAATGTCCTTGTTTTTCACATTTTTTGTCCATTTAAATAACATCAAATTGATCAGAAATACAGTGTAGACATTGTTAATGTTGTAAATGACTATTGTAGCTGGAAACGGCTGATTTTTTATGAAATATCTACATAGGCGTACAGAGGCCCATTATCAGCAACCTTCACTCCTGTGTTCCAATGGCACGTTGTGTTAGCTAATCCAAGTTCATGATTTTAAAAGGCTAATTGATCATTAGAAAACCCATTTGCAATTGTTAGCATAGCTGAAAACTGTTGTCCTGATTTAAAGAAGCAATAAAACTGGCATTCTTTAAACTCGTTGAGTATCTGGAGCATCAGCATTTGTGGGTTTGATTACAGGCTCAAAATGGCCAGAAACAAATAACTTTCTTCTGAAACTCGTCAGTCTATTCTTGTTCTGAGAAATAAAGGCTATTCCATGGGAGAAATTGCCAATAATCTGAAGATATCGTACAACGCCGTGTACTACTCCCGTCACAGAACAGTGCAAACTGGCTCTAACCAGAATAGAAAGAGGAGTGGGAGGCCCCGGTGCACAACAGAGCAAGAGGACAAGTACATTAGAGTGTCTAGTTTGAGAAACAGACGTCTCACAAGTCCTCAAATGGCAGCTTCATTAAATAGTACCCACAAAACACCAGTCTCAACGTCAACAGTGGATAGGTGAATCCGTGATGCTGGCCTTCTAGGCAGAATTGCAAAGAAAAAGACATATCTCAGACTGGCCAATAAAAGGAAAAGATTAAGATGGGGGGAAAAAAACACAGACAGTGGACAGAGGAAGATTGGGGGAAAAAAGTGTTCTGGACAGGAGAATCTAAGTTTGAGGTGTTCGGATCACAAAGAAGAACATTCGTGAGACTAATAAAAATGGAAATATGCTGGAGGAGTGAACCATCTGTCAAGCATGGTGGAGGCAATGTGTTGGTCTGGGGGGGCTTTGGTAGAGGTAAAGTGGGAGATTTGTACAGGGTAAAAGTGATCTTCAAGAAGGAATAATATCACTCCATTTTGCAGCGTCATGCCATACCCTGTGGACGGCGCTTTGTTGGAGCCAATTTCCTCCTACAACAGGACAATGACCCAAAACACAGCTCCAAACTATGCAAAAAATATTTAGGGAAGAAGCAGTCAGCTGGTATTCTGTCTATAATGGAGTGGCCAGCACAGTCACCGGATCTCAACCCTATTGAGCTGTTGTGGGAGCAGCTTGACCGTATGGTACGTAAGAGGTGCCCATCAAGCCAATCCAACTGTTGTGGGAGGTGCTTTAGGAAGCATGGGGTGAAATCTCTTCAGATTACCTCAACAAATTGACAACTAGAATGCAAAGGTCTGCAAGGCTGTAAATGGAGGATTATTTGACGAAAGCAAAGTTTTGAAGGACACAATTATTATTTAAATTAAAAATAATTATTTCTAACCTTGTCAACGTCTTGACTATAGTTCCTATTCATTTTGCAACTCATTTCATGTATGTTTTCATGGAAAACAAGGACATTTCTAAGTGACCCCAAACTTTTGAAAGGTAGTGTGAATGGTTTGTCGAGATCGGTGTGGAAGAACTTGACTGGCCTGCACAGAGCCCTGATCTCAACCCCATCTAACACATTTGTGATGAATTGGAATGCTGACTGCGAGCCAGGCCTAATTGCCCAACATCTGTGCCCAACCTCACTAATGCTCTTGTGACTGAATGGAAGCAAGTCACTGCCACAATGTTCCAACATCTACAGGAAATCCTTCCCAGAAGAGTGGAGGCTGTTATAGCAGCAAAGGGGTGGACCAACTCCATATTAATGCCCATCATTTTGGAATGAGATGTTTGACGAGCAGGTGTCCACATAGTGTACTGTATATAAGATCATGTCTCTTACAATGAAGTGGCAGTTTTATAGTGAAGCCTTGAGGGCAGCTTTTTCTATCCATATTTACACACACACACACACCAATGTGGTATATAGAATATTGAATCATTCAGAGCAATAGTTTGCTCAGTGCAAACTCCACTCCATCATATTCAGGTCTGTTATAAAAACTCATCCACTGAATCATAACCATCATCAGGTTCAAGGACACTCGACCATACTGAATCTCATTGTGTGACCTCATCCATACCGAATGTCTCAGTGTGAGACCTCATCCATACCGAATGTCTCAGTGTGAGACCTCATCCATACCGAATGTCTCAGTGTGAGACCTCATCCATACCGAATGTCTGTGTGTGACCTCATCCATACTGAATGTCTGTGAGACCTCATCCATACAGAATGTCTCAGTGTGAGACCTCATCCATATTGAATGTCTCATTGTGTGACCTCATCCATACCGAATGTCTCAGTGTGTGTGACCTCATCCATACTGAATGTCTCAGTGTGAGACATCATCCATACTGAATGCCTCAGTGTGGGACCTCATCCATATTGAATGCCTCAGTGTGAGACCTCATCCATACCGAATGTCTCAGTGTGAGACCTCATCCACACCGAATGTCTCAGTGTGAGACCTCATCCATATTGAATGTCTCTGACTGAGACCTCATCCATACCGGATGTCTCAGTGTGAGACCTCATCCATACCGGATGTCTCAGTGTGAGACCTCATCCAAAAGTAGTGCACTACCCTATGGACCCTGGTCAAAAGTAGTGCACTACCCTATGGGCCATGGTCAAAAGTAGTGCACTACCCTATGGGCCATGGTCAAAAGTAGTGCACTACCCTATGGGCCATGGTCAAAAGTAGTGCACTAACCTATGGGCCCTGGTCAAAAGTAGTGCACTACCCTATGGGCCATGGTCAAAAGTAGTGCACTACCCTATCAGCCATGGTCAAAAGTAGTGCACTACCCTATGGGCCATGGTCAAAAGTAGTGCAATATAAAGGGAACAGGTTGCCATTTGGGACAACATGATGATAATCATTGACAGAACAACAATGCCTTTTCGTAACAAGGGGTTAGGGTTAACAAGGGATTGAAGTAAAGGAAGTAAAGGAAATTGGTAAAACAGCTGTTCTGGTGCCTGCTGGAAAATGAAGTCAATCCATCCATATGCTAATGTAGGCTCTGGTGTCTGTTGGGCGTTGTAGTCCAACACAGATGCTAAGAGGACTCACAAAGACTCACTGGATTCTGTAAAAGAACTATAGGGACCGGCAGCACAGGACTGCACAATGCACTGTCTTTGTCTCTTACTTTATTTTCCTTCTCGAATGAAACCAACTACTCTGGAGCCAGGGAGAGGGAGAAAAACATGGGTTAGAGGGACAGAGAGAGGAGAGAAGGAGAGGAGAGGAAACAGAGAGAGGAGAGAAGGAGAGGAGAGGAAACAGAGAGAGGAGAGAAGGAGAGGAAAGTAAACAAAGAGGAGAGAAGGAGAGGAAAGTAAACAGAGAGAGGAGAGAAGGAGAGGAAAGTAAACAGAGAGAGGAGAGAAGGAGAGAAGGAGAGGAAAGTAAACAGAGAGAGGAGAGAAGGAGAGGAGAGGAAACAGAGAGAGGAGAGAAGGAGAGGAGAGGAAACAGAGAGAGGAGAGAAGGAGAGGAGAGGAAACAGAGAGAGGAGAGAAGGAGAGGAAAGTAAACAGAGAGAGGAGAGAAGGAGAGAAGGAGAGGAAACAGAGAGAGGAGAGAAGGAGAGGAGAGGAAACAGAGAGAGGAGAGAGAGATGAGACTGAAACAGAGAGAGGAGAGAAGGAGAGGAAGAGGAGATGGGACTCAGGGGAAAGATAAACAGAGAGAGGAGAGAAGGAGAGGAAAGTAAACAGGGAGAGGAGAGAAGGAGAGGAGAGGAAACAGAGAGAGGAGAGAGAGATGAGACTGAAAGAGAGAGAGAAGAGAGGAAACGAGGAAGAGGAGAGGGGACTCAGGGGAAAGATAAACAGAGAGAGGAGAGAAGGAGAGGAAAGTAAACAGAGAGAGGAGAGAATGAGAGGAGAGGAACAGAGAGAGGAGAGAAGGAGAGGAGAGGAAACAGAGAGAGGAGAGAAGGAGAGGAAAGTAAACAGGGAGAGGAGAGAAGGAGAGGAGAGGAAACAGAGAGAGGAGAGAGAGATGAGACTGAAAGAGAGAGAGAAGAGAGGAAACGAGGAAGAGGAGAGGCGACTCAGGGGAAAGATAAACAGAGAGAGGAGAGAAGGAGAGGAAAGTAAACAGAGAGAGGAGAGAAGGAGAGGAGAGGAACAGAGAGAGGAGAGAAGGAGAGGAGAGGAAACAGAGAGAGGAGAGAAGGAGAGGAAAGTAAACAGAGAGAGGAGCGAAGGAGAGGAGAGGAAACAGAGAGAAGAGAGAAGGAGAGGAAAGTAAACAGAGAGGAGAGAAGGAGAGAAGGAGAGGAAAGTAAACAGAGAGGAGAGAAGGAGAGAAGGAGAGGAAACAGAAAGAGGAGAGAAGGAGAGGAGAGGAAACAGAGTGAGGAGAGAAGGAGAGGAGAGGAAACAGAGAGGAGAGAAGGAGAGGAAAGTAAACAGAGAGGAGAGAAGGAGAGGAAAGTAAACAGAGAGAGGAGAGAAGGAGAGGAAAGTAAACAGAGAGAGGAGAGAAGGAGAGGAGAGGAAACAGAGAGGAGAGGAGAGGAGAGGAAACAGAGAGAGGAGAGGAAGAGGAGAGGGGACTCAGGGGAAAGATAAACAGAGAGAGGGGAGAAGGAGAGGAGAGTAAACAGAGAGAGGAGAGAAGGAGAGGAGAGGAAACAGAGAGAGGAGAGAGAGATGAGACTGAAAGAGAGAGAGAAGAGAGGAAACGAGGCAGAGGAGAGGGGACTCAGGGGAAATATAAACAGAGAGAGGAGAGAAGGAGAGGAAAGTAAACAGAGAGGAGAGAAGGAGAGGAAAGTAAACAGAGAGAGGAGAGAAGGAGAGAAGGAGAGGAAAGTAAACAGAGAGAGGAGAGAAGGAGAGGAAACAGAGAGAGGAGAGAAGGAGAGGAGAGGAGAGGAGAGGAAACAGAGAGAGGAGAGAATGAGAGGAAGAGGAGAGGGGACTCAGGGGAAAGATAAACAGAGAGAGGAGAGGAAAGTAAACAGAGAGAGGAGAGAAGGAGAGGAGAGGAAACAGAGAGAGGAGAGAGAGATGAGACTGAAAGAGAGAGAGAAGAGAGGAAACGAGGAAGAGGAGAGGGGACTCAGGGGAAAGATAAACAGAGAGAGGAGAGAAGGAGAGGAAAGTAAACAGAGAGAGGAGAGAAGGAGAGGAAAGTAAACAGAGAGGAGAAAGAGATGAGACTGAAAGAGAGAGAGAAGAGAGGAAACGAGGAAGAGGAGAGGGGACTCAGGGGAAAGATAAACAGAGAGAGGAGAGAAGGAGAGGAAACGAGGAAGAGGAGAGGGGACTCAGGGGAAAGATAAACAGAGAGAGAAGTTTGAGGCAAAGAGAAAGAGAGAGAGAGATAGCGAGAGAGAAAGACAGACAGAGAGAGAGGGCTGTTGTGAATGTGGAACACACCTTCAGAATATAGTCTCACTAACAAACAGCATGAATCAGAACACTCTGGGAGCTCCAATCAGTGTGCTGTGTTCTGTCAGAACAATCTGGGAGCTCCAATCAGTGTGCTGTGTTCTGTCAGAACAATCTGGGAGCTCCAATCAGTGTGCTGTGTTCAGTTAGAACACTCTGGGAGCTCCAATCAGTGTGCTGTGTTCTGTCAGAACACTCTGGGAGCTCCAATCAGTGTGCTGTGTTCTGCCTGTTTACAGCTCCAATCAGTGTGCTGTGTTCAGTTAGAACACTCTGGGAGCTCCAATCAGTGTGCTGTGTTCTGCCTGTTTACACATTTTGTTATATTAACTTCAGTAGTAACTGGTCCTATTCATCTATAAATCATGTTCACCAGAGTACTTATAAGAATCAAAGACTGAAACATCTCACTCCCTCGCTAGTGTTCCCCTCTCCCTCTCGATCGATGTCTCTCTTTCTCTGTCTGACTTAGTCACTCTCTCTCTCCCTCCCTCTCTCTTGACCTCTGCCTCTCTCCCTGACTCTCTCTTGACCTCTGCCTCCCTCCCTGACTCTCTCTTGACCTCTGCCTCTCTCCCTGACTCTTTGTTTTTTCTCACTCTCTCCATCACCCTCTCTTTCTCTCTCTGCCTGTCTGTCTCCTCTTCTTTTGACCTAGTCTTCATTATTCTGCCTCTTCCATCTCCTTCTCAGTCTCCTTTTCCTCTGGCGCTCCCTCCCTCTCTCCCGCTGTACTCTCCCTCCCTGCCCTCTCACTCCTCTCTCTCTCCCACTCCCTCTGCCGGTCTCCTTTCCCTCTTCCCAGTCTCCTTCTGACCCGGTCTACCTCTCTCTCTCTTCCTCCCTCTTTCTCGCCCTCTCTCTCCTTTCCCCTCTGTCCAGGAGAAGCGTCTGTCAATGAGGATAGAGGACATCAGTGATCACCCACACCGTATGCCCAATCTCCACCCACCTATTATATTAAAATGATATTAACGACTCCATAGGGAAATCATTAGCCAACCATGTGTTATCCTTTGTTACTCCACCTCCTTCAAACCCTCCACCACCCCAACCCCCAAGCCTGACCTGCCAACTGAATCTCATTCAGGAATCTGAGGGGAACCATTTGGAATTATGTGGTGTATTTTAATTGGCCATATGGTGCAACATCTCCCTCCTCTCTCTGCACAGAGAAAGCGAGGGATGAGGAGAGAGAAAGCGAGGGATGAGGAGAGAGAAAGCGAGGGATGAGGAGAGAGAAAGCGAGGGATGAGGAGAGAGAAAGCGAGGGATGAGGAGAGAGAAAGCAAGGGATGAGGAGAGAGAAAGCGAGGGATGAGGAGAGAGAAAGCGAGGGATGAGCCAGATGAGTTACTAACGAAGGTAGGTAGTCAGTCGCCAGTGGCCAAACTGTCTTTTCCCCTTCAGCTAAACGGCACAACTGTCTGGCTGAGACCAAGTAGGGATTGTGTGTGTGTGTGTGTGTGTGTGTGTGTGTGTGTGTGTGTGTGGCAGAGGAGGTTTGTAGAATAGGCTTGGGTGGTCTGTACCTTGCCTGAGACTTGAAGTGATGCCTGGTGCTTTATATCAGTGTGCTACTAAGTCTTCTTCCCTCATGCAGGCGGCTGGGGATTGATCTCTGATTGGTTACATCCCAGTATAACATAGTGCACGTACACTGAGTATACAAAACATTAAGAACACCTGCTCTTTACATGACAGGCTGACCCGGTGAATTCAGCTGAAAGCTATGATCCTTATTGATGTCACTTGTTAAATCCACTTCAATCAGAGTAGATGAAGGGGAGGAGACGGGTTAAAGAAATGTTTTTATGCCTTGAGACAATTGAGACATGGATTGGGTATGTGTGCCATTTAAGAGGGAGAAAGATTTACGAGCCTTTGGTATGGTAGTCGGTGTCAGGCGAACCGGTTTGTGTCAAGAACTGCAACGCTGCTGGGTTTTTCACGCTCAAAAGATTCCCGTGTGTATCCAGAATGTTCCACCACCCAAAGGACATCCAGCCAACAGTGGTCGAAAATGGTTAATTGATGAAAGAGGACTTAGGAGGGTGGCACGAATTGTGCAGAGCAGCAGACTGTCTACAATTAGTCAACTGACAGTCCAGTACAACATTGGTGCACAAAGACCCATAAAAGAATGCACAACTCGTCGTACACTGACATGAATGGGGTTTGGCAGCCGACGACCTCACAGAGCTCCACTTCTTTCAGCAAAATTTAAGAAAATGCTGTTACAGTGGGCTAAGGAACTAACATTTTAGAATTTGAGAAACATTTCCTGTTCTGATGAATACAAAACACAGGAGTACATGCATCTGCCATGGGGCGGCAGGGTAGCCTAGTTGTTAGAGCGTTGGACTGCAGTTCAAATCCCCAAGCTGACAAGGTACCAATCTGTCGTTCTGCCCCTGAACAGGCAGTTAACCCACTGTTCCTAGGCTGTCATTGAAAATAAGAATTTGTTCTATGGAGTCAACCAGGTGGCCTAACCTAAATAATCCACTTACACAATCTATTGTGACATGGAGTCAACCAGGTGGCCTAACCTAAATAATCCACTTACACAATCTATTGTGACATGGAGTCAACCAGGTGGCCTAACCTAAATAATCCACTTACACAATCTATTGTGACATGGAGTCAACCAGGTGGCCTAACCTAAACGACACTATTAAGTAAAGCGTTGAGTGTTTTATGTGGGGGAAATAAACTAGGACTTACGGTAGAAGACGTACTGCGTGAAATTGGACCATACTTTCTCAGGTGCGTAATGGCTGATGGAAGAGGCGGTGAGCAACGAGTTACAGGCAACGATGTGGAACCCGCTCTCCGACAGCATGTCAAAGGCCCGCTCCAGGTGACAGAACCGGAGGAAGAACCGGGAGGTGTACCTGTCCGCAGCCCTGTCTGCGTCTAGGCTCTCATTCAGGGTGTTTCCAAACACCTCTTTGGCGAGGCCGATCCTTCCGCTGATGAAGATTCTGGGTACTACTTTTTTGGATTTGGGGTTAATCTGACTGTTTTTGCCCCCCGGTGCCGCGCACGTGCCTTTGAAACCGACGGTTAAGTATCCATATCTCCCGTCCAGAGAGTATGAGGAATATATCCGCTGGTCGCTGCTTAGCGACGCGTTGTCGAAATCACTATGAAACGGGTCGTCCTGAAAAATGTTAGATTCCTCGGACGCCAACAGTTTGACCAGTTTGGGCAGTTCAAAGTATTCTGCTTCCCGTTTTAACCTCCCTTTCTCCGGGAAGTGATCCGGTAGGACGACCTGTTTATCTCTCAAATAATCCAAGACATATCTGAACAGAAAACCATCTCTGTCGATAAAATAACGTCCCCTGAGGTCCCGAGCCAAATCGTTCGACGAGGACCCCTTCTTGGTGGAGAATAACCGTCCCAGTAAGGAATTGGGGATGCTTGTTAAAGTATGGAGACGAGTATAGTATACCTGACCTCCCACGTTTAATTCAATAACATCAGACGGCGGGTTTTGCACCGACCCTGTTTCTTTAGCTGGCTGGGTTTTACAATTCTCACTCAGTGCCATTTTTAGTTCATGCATAAAACCAAATCCCGGTCAAGGTGTGGCGCGCAGATGTTCCCAAAAAGTTTTCTATATGGGATGGAATGTGCATGTCTTCTGTTGAATTAAATCGGTCCCCACATGCAGTGCACGCATATTTTTACACACATCCATTGCTTTGAGTCCATTAATATAATCCTACAGTGAAATCATCGTGAAATCACCATTATTCCATAATCGATCGAAAATATAATTGATCACCTCTGCACTTCAGTCCGTTCTGGATAAAAATGTCCAACTTCTTTGATTCTGCAAGGCAAGCTCCAGTCCTTGTTTTTTATTAACAGTCCAGTGTAACTTTATCTGCCTGAATCAATGGCACGTTCGCTGTCCACAGAGAAAGAAATTGCCGTGCGCGTGCTGTCCTTTTCTGAAAGTGAAGATAGAATCCGGACGCCGGTGCAGCGCGCTCCCATCTCTACGTCTGCAAACTGCTGTGCAGAGAAGAGAGCAGAAATAACGGCCAGGCTGGCACCGAAGTGAAAACGGTTACGATGATGTTTTTCCAGCGGTGCGTGGAAAAACATAATGGGGAGTAACGTCTTACATCATCATCTTAAAGGAAAATTACGTTTGAAAACGTACGACGTAGCGTAGAATAGCCTACATTCTGAATGACATTCCATAGAAAATATATTAACATTCTTCAAAGTAGCCTAATAGGCTATAATAACATTTGAGTTTGAATTTAATTTGGGGATTTCCATATGCTGAAACATATCAGGTGACTAATTAAAAACTGTGTATGATGTAATTAGCAAAAACGAAATAACCCCACTAACCGTTTTTGTTGCTTCCCAGGATTTATCTATGCTGATGAATAATGTCTTCATTGTCTATCACCAGCTATTTCAAGCTGGGAGGTTGTGATGCGCTATGGTACAGTGATTGGACTGTGAGTGGGCGTCACTTCAACACCATGGAAAGGTACCGTTCGGCTGCAAGTGGCCACAGAGCCCCTCAGTGGAGATGTCATAATACCCATAAAACCTAGAGGTCAAACAGAGAAATGGTTCCAATCGTTTCCCCCCATAAATGGAATTTTTAAAACACTTAAAATAAGGGCTGTGTTTTGTCTTCTTCCTGACGTGACGTTTTAATTACCTTGTAAATCTCTCTCAGACAAGGTGAAGTTTATCAATATATTAGTCTCTATTTACTCTCAGATTCGAAAATGTTAATTAGCATCAAAGTAGACATGCAAAACTACAAATCCCTGTACGCTTTGCTAACAGGTATTGTGTCCATTTTAAACTTGCACAGCTAATTAGTACTACATTTGTTTGTGGGGGGGGGGGGGGGGGGGGGGTTATATGCATGCAAATATATTGATAAACGTCACCTTGTCCTAGAGAGAGATTTACATCACGCCAGGGAAAAGAATGCATGAAACACAGCCCTTATTTTAAGTGTTTCTAAAATCCCCTATTGGGAAAATGAATGGAGGAAAAACAATTGGAACCATTTCCCTATTTAACCGCTAGGTTTCATGGGTATTATGACACCTCCACTGTGGGGCTCTGTAGGGTGCCACAATTGGAACGATTTACTTGTTTGACTGCTAGGTTTTTTTAAGGTTCTTTTGACTCATACTTTAGCCCATCTGCTGCGCATGCATTGGTTTACAATCCATGATGGTGGCGATGAGTGAGTACTTAAGGCCTACTTGTCACAGTAACTATCTTTAAATAACTCCTATGTTGCAATGCATATTAACATATTATCTTGTTTGTTCTTTTAAGGACGGCTTGAATGGCAATTTTTTCTCAGTCGTATATGTATATATGCTTGTAAATAGTAGCCTATGCTCTTGTTTTTTTACTCTTCAGTAGGTCTGTATTCTCTTTAGTAGGGCCTGTACTCTTTAGTAGGGCCTGTACTCTTTAGTAGGGCCTGTACTCTTTAGTAGGGCTATACTCTTTAGTAGGGCCTGTACTCTTTAGTAGGGCCTGTACTCTTTAGTAGGGCTATACTCTTTAGTAGGGCCTGTACTCTTTAGTAGGGCTATACTCTTTAGTAGGGCCTGTACTCTTTAGTAGGGCTATACTCTTTAGTAGGGCCTGTACTCTTTAGTAGGGCTATACTCTTTAGTATCTTTAGTAGGGCTATACTCTTTAGTAGGCCTATGCTCTTTAGTAGGCCTATACTCTTTAGTAGGTCTGTATTTTCTTTAGTAGGGCCTGTACTCTCTTTAGTAGGGCCTGTACTCTCTTTAGTAGGGCCTGTACTCTCTTTAGTAGGGCCTGTACTCTCTTTAGTAGGGCCTGTACTCTCTTTAGTAGGGCCTGTACTCTTTAGTAGGGCCTGTACTCTCTTTAGTAGGGGCTGTACTCTTTAGTAGGGCCTGTACTCTTTAGTAGGGGCTGTACTCTTTAGTAGGGCCTGTACTCTTTAGTAGGGCCTGTACTCTTTAGTAGGGCCTGTACTCTCTTTAGTAGGGCCTGTACTCTTTAGTAGGGCCTGTACTAAGGCCTGTACTCTTTAGTAGGGCCTGTACTAAGGCCTATACTCTTTAGTAGACCTATAGAAAAAAGCAGTGAAAGCTGTTAAATCTTTTGAAGTAATATAAACTCTTCCTGGTCTCTCTGATAGGACATTGGTGGTTTTGAGTCCGTGTGGAGTGATTTTCTCCCTGACTGGTGGATCATTTCACCAAGTCAAATTACTGTACATTCACATGTATTTGGTGAATAAAGGTGATTCTGATTCTGGGATGTGAGAAGCCAACACTGGTCATGCTTTACCCTGCATGTTAATTCACTGTATTGTGCTGGAGAGGGGTTGCTAAGCAGCCGCATGGGGGGAGGGGTGGGGGCAGCTTCAGTGAGTGGGATTCAAGCAGAAGGGATTGAAAACTGTGCGCCACTGTTGTTGCTGATTCTTTCAGCAAGCTTCTTTTTTTTTCCCTTTAATGTGAGATTTTAATTTCCCCTCTAGAAAACGTCTGTTGTGTGTTGTTGTGGCTTGGGCAACACGTGGGTGAGTGTAGGCTATTTGGTTGTGTTGTGGTTATTCAACCCATTTCATAATGTATTTTACCTTTTTTGGAAACAAACAAATCCAAATGGATGAAACATTTCAGAGTGAGTTGGACTGCTGACTAATGACAACAACAGATGCCATTAATCCTCCATAGGAGTCCTTAGTTCCTGTTTTTAAACCAAGCTGTTCCTGTGCAAACAAACACACTGCTATACTTTAATGTTTTTTATAATATTCTCTCTCTCTCTCTCTGTCTCTCTCTCTCTGCCTCTCTGCCTCTCTGCCTCTCTGCGACACAACCAGTTTCTGATTTTTAGGAGGGGTTGAATTTCATGCCAGTTCAGCATGAATAATCTAAGACAATATGAGTCTCCAGCTGAGAGTGATGTAAGAAATTCTAGAAGTTCCATCAACTTTATCATTTGTAATATTTGAGAGCTCTCGTTGTTTAAATCTGAGGTTAAATCTGACTGGAAAAGCCAACAATGCCCTCCAAACAAAAGTGGTAAGAAATGTGGTAAAGACAATGTACAAAACATTTAATCCTTAAACTAACAAATATGTCAGACATATTGAATAAGTACATAAACATATTGCTTTGGTGGATTCACTTGAGTTCCAGACCCTGTGACTCTAAGACAAATCACATCTAAGGTTATTGACAGTATCTCTACTATCTCATCTAATCTCTTATCTCCTCTCAGCTCCTCTCTAAATTGAAAGCTGAGTCTTGGTGGTGTGTTGGTAAGGCAGTGTAGCAGCCTGGCAGCTGAGTCTTGGTGGTGTGTTGGTAAGGCAGTGTAGAAGCCTGGCAGTTATCTAGGCAATAATATCATAATATATCATAATATCAAATGTATTTATAAAGCCCTTCTTACATCAGCTGATATCTCAAAGTGCTGTACAGAAACCCAGCCTAAAACCCCAAACAGCAAGCAATGCAGGTGTAGAAGCACGGTGGCTAGAAAAAACTCCCTAGAAAGGCCAAAACCTAGGAAGAAACCTAGAGAGGAACCAGGCTAGAGGGGTGGCCAGTCCTCTTCTGGCTGTGCCGGGTGGAGATTATAACAGAACATGGCCAAGATGTTCAAATGTTCATAAATGACCAGCATGGTCAAATAATAATACAGTGGTTGTAGAGGATGCAACAGGTCAGCACCTCAGGAGTAAATGTCAGTTGGCTTTTCATAGCCAATCATTGAGAGTATCTCTACCGCTCCTGCTGTCTCTAGAGAGTTGAAAACAGCAGCTCTGGGACAGGTAGCATGTCCGGTGAACAGGTAAGGGTTCCATAGCCGCAGGCAGAACAGTTGAAACTGGAGCAGCAGCACGACCAGGTGGACTGGGGACAGCAAGGAGTCATTAGGCCAGGTAGTCCTGAGGCATGGTCCTAGGACTCAGGTCCTCTGAGAGAGAGAAAGAAAGAGAGAATTAGAGAGAGCATACTTAAATTCACACAGGACACCAGATAAGACAGGAGAAATACTCCAGATATAACAGACTGACCCTAGCCCCCCGATAAACTACTGCAGCATAAATGCTGGAGGCTGAGACATGCGGGGTCAGGAGACACTGTGGCCCCATCCGATGATACCCCTAGACAGTGCCAAACAGGCATGCTGAAGTCCAAACACTTCAGTCGCTGGCTATATGGGTTATTATCTCTATCCACACAGCCAGCATTACACTGACCTAAATTATCTCTATCCACACAGCACAGCATTACACTGACCTAAATTATCTCTATCCACACAGCACAGCATTACACTGACCTAAATTATCTCTATCCACACAGCACAGCATTACACTGACCTAAATTATCTCTATCCACACAGCACAGCATTACACTGACCTAAATTATCTCTATCCACACAGCACAGCATTACACTGACCTAAATTCTCTCTATCCACATAGCACAGCATTACACTGACCTAAATTATCTCTATCCACACAGCACAGCATTACACTGACCTAAATTCTCTCTATCCACATAGCACAGCATTACACTGACCTAAATTATCTCTATCCACACAGCACAGCATTACACTGACCTAAATTATCTCTATCCACACAGCCAGCATTACACTGACCTAAATTATCTCTATCCACACAGCCAGCATTACACTGACCTAAATTATCTCTATCCACACAGCACAGCATTACACTGACCTAAATTATCTCTATCCACACAGCCAGCATTACACTGACCTAAATTATCTCTATCCACACAGCCAGCATTACACTGACCTAAATTATCTCTATCCACACAGCACAGCATTACACTGACCTAAATTATCTCTATCCACACAGTACAGCATTACACTGACCTAAATTATCTCTATCCACACAGCACAGCATTACACTGACCTAAATTATCTCTATCCACACAGCACAGCATTACACTGACCTAAATTCTCTCTATCCACACAGCACAGCATTACACAGACTTAAATTCTCTCTATCCACACAGCACAGCATTACACAGACTTAAATTCTCTCTATCCACACAGCACAGCATTACACTGACCTAAATTCTCTCTATCCACACAGCACAGCATTACACTGACCTAAATTATCTCTATCCACACAGCACAGCATTACACTGACTTAAATTCTCTCTATCCACACAGCCAGCATTACACTGACCTAAATTATCTCTATCCACACAGCACAGCATTACACAGACTTAAATTCTCTCTATCCACACAGCACAGCATTACACTGACCTAAATTCTCTCTATCCACACAGCACAGCATTACACTGACCTAAATTATCTCTATCCACACAGCACAGCATTACACAGACCTAAATGATCTCTTCTCTTACACACTACTCATCCACTCATTTCATCACGAGAGAGAGAGATATTTATGTGAATCTGCATATCTTGAGAAATGAAATGGATATTTTTTTTCCTTTGCAGTTTAGAATTAGATTAGTAAACTACATGTAATGTAATATCCTTTCTCTTTGGTGATGAGGCTTCATTGGTTCACATTGCTACCCAGGAAGCCAATGTGAAATATCTGCTATCACTCTTCCCTGTTTGGAAGAGAGAGATTCCATGTTTTTTTAATGACTGTGTGTTTTTGTTTTCACCCAGGTAATGTTTACACCAATTATAAATACTTGCTTTCCCAAAAAGCCTACGATGGAATCAAATTAGGCTTTGGCTTCAATTATCCAACTGTCACAGTGTTCCACTGCTAATGGGTCCCAGATTATTAGATCTTGTCCAACAATGATGCATTGTGTCAGGCACAATGATGGCTTGAGATGAACGAATGGCTTGTGACCATGGGTAGCTGTGTGCTGAGATTGTTGCCTACACTGCTCTTTGACAAACAGTCGTAGAATTTCTAAACCCAGATGCGCAACATCACGAGACTTCCGGGAACGCTTGACAAAATAAACCAAGCAGACCAGGCCGGAGTTTGGGGTTTGAGAAGTCAATGAGAGAAGTGAAAAATGTATTCCTTAGGTTACAAAATTTCTCCATATCTAAAAAGTGCCATCTACACTGAACAAAAATATAAATGCAACCTATAAATTGTTTTTCCCATATTTCATGGGGGGAGGGAGTATTTCTGTTTGTAATAAATCCCTTATGTAGGGAACACTCATTCTGATTGGATGGGCCTGGCTCCCCCAGTGGGTGGCTACACCCCTGCCCAGTCATGTGAAATCCATTGATTAGGGCCTCGTTTATGTATTTAAATGGACTGATTTCCTTATTTGAACTGTAACACAGTAAAATCTTAGAAATTGTTGCATGTTAAGTTTATATATATTTATATATATATCTGGGCATTCTTAAATTGAGTGTTGTCAGATTGTCCATTCGTAAATTCAGAGCTTTTCACTCTCAGAGCATTCCGAGCTACACTGGACGCTCTGGCTGAGGAATAGGGTTGATCCGAGTGCTCTGATCTCACAACGGCAGTCCTGCACCCACACTAACTTGGTAAAATTGTCGAGCTTGCTAGCTACTTCCAGACACAAATGAGAGAACACCTCACTCCTGACCATTTTACTTGCCCTATAGCAGAGCTGGTTAGGCTGTTTTCCTGTTATCCAGAGCGTTGGTGACAGTGCTGCTGTTGTAACTGTGCTGCTGTTGTAACTGTGCTGCTGTTGTAACTGTGCTGCTGGCAACAATTGAATTATGTTTGTTTTTTTGCCAACGTTTACTGACACCGGTGATATTCAACTGGGTATTGCATTTGTAAAAATGCATCAGTTACTCTGCGCTCTGGCACACTCCGACGAGAGGGCTCTGAAATCGGAGTCAATAGGCCAGAGTAAATTTACGAACGCACCCTTTATATCGCAGGAGTGCATTTGTTTTGTAGTAAGGGTAGGTAACAACACATGCTGATCCTCAACACAGGGGCCCCTTAGGGGGTACGTGCTCAGCCCCCCCCCCCCTCCTGTACTCCCTGTTCACTCATGACTGCACGGCCAGGCACAACTCCAACACCATCATTAAATTTGCCGATGACACAACAGTGGTAGGCCTGATCACCAACAACAACGAGACAGCCTATAAGGAGGAGGTCAGAGACCTGGCCGTGTGGTGCCAGGACAACAACCTCTCCCTCAACGTGATCAAGACAAAGGAGATGATTGTGGACTGCATGAAAAAGAGGACCGAGCCACGCCCCCATTCTCATCGACGGGGCTGCAGTGGAGCAGGTTGAGAGCTTCAAGTTCCTTGGTGTCCACATCACCAACAAACTAGCATGGTCCAAGCACACCATGACAGTCGTGAAGAGGGCACGACAAAACCAGGATACTGAAAAGATTTGGCATGAGTCCTCAGATCCTCAAAAGGTTCTACAGCTGCGCCATCGAGAGCATCCTGACTGGTTGCATCACTGCCTGGTATGGCAACTGCTCAGCCTCCGACCGCAAGGCACTACAGAGGGTAGTGTGAACAGCCCAGTACATCACTGGGGCCAAGCTTCCTCTATACCGGGCGGTGTCAGGGGAAGGCCCTAAAAATGGTCAAGGACTCCAGCCACCCTTGTCATAGACTGTTCTCTCTTCTACCACACGGCAAGCAGTACTGGAGCGCAGACTCTAAGTCCAAGAGGCTTCTAAACAGCTTCTACCCCCAAGCCATAAGACTCCTGAACATCTAGTCAACTGGCTACCCAGACTATTGGTATTGCCCCCCCCCCCCCCCCCCCCCCCCCCCCCCCCCTCCCCTCTCCACACCACTGCCACTCTTGTTGTCATCTATGCGTAGTCACATTAATTAACTCATACTACGGTGCCCCCACACATTGACTCTGTACCGGCATCCCCCTGTATATATTGTTATATTTTTACTGCTGCTCTTTAATTACCTGTTACTTTTATCTCTTATTCTTATCCATATTTTTTGAAACTGCATTGTTGGTTAGGGGCTCGTAAGTAAGCATTTCACTGTAAGGTGAAATGCAACTGTTGTATACCTGTTGCACCTGTTGTATACACCTGTTGTATTCGGTGCATGTGACTAATAACATTTGATTTGATTTTGACAGCGCGCACATGAGCAGTTCGGCACGAGACAACCGTTGGACCCGATGACGTGCTTAGATAGCCGACATCGCCTACTGGAGAAGCATGTTCTGCCTATCTCCATTCTGTACTGTCTTTGCTACAGTATTCAATCAATTCCATTCATTATGAACAGTACCAATGTCAGCCACTAGAGGGGGGTGTTGGGAAGGAAATGGAGCATTAAATCAAATCTAATTTTATTTGTCACATACGCATGTTTAGCAGATGTTATTACGGATGTCGCCAAATGCTTGTTCCATTACAGAACTGTGGAATGCTAAAATATATTTTCTCTTGTCGGTTGGCACTGGGCTGTGAAGTTGTCGTTGCTGGAGCTGCAATGACAACAATGTAGATGCATATTTGAGATGCAAATGAATAATGAAAATGTGATGATAGAGTACAGATCTGTCTGTGTGTCTAAATGAGGACTAATTGTTGATTTTGAGGATACAGCCAGGACTCGGGAACAACTGTCAACAACACTGAATCATAATCAGAGCTGAATGACTCCTTAAATAACTCTCATCAATGTCACATTGACTGTAATGAAGCATCAACATCAGGGGAAAACCATTGGGAACAAACTGGCACCCTGGCAAAACATGTAGGCTATTGTATGTGATTGTAGGAAAAACAAATGCGAGTTTAGGCCTACAGTGACATCATTTGTAGCTGTTGTTCATTCAAAATATTTTGCTGTCAACTTTCATTTCATCAAGAGTTGTAGGTAGATTTCAATGGCTAACCCATTTGTACAAGTCCTGTTGGATTCGTATGTGGGTTTTAACCCAGAAGATCGATTGCTTTCGGATACAACATGTGTATGTTTCACAGCCTACAGCCAGGCCAACTCCTGGCTACTACTCCTCCTGCCCTACTCATAGTGCTGCGTCTTGTGGACTGGTGACGTGTGCATGTTTCGGCAGGTGAGAACAAGGTAGGCATGTAAAATCACTCCAACAAAAATACATATGCTGGTACCACTAATGGTAGTTACATTCAAATGGGGCAGGATGGGACAACTGGTACATTCAAATGGGACAAGCTGGTACATTCAAATGGGGCAGGATGGGACAATCTGGGGCAGGATGGGACAATCTGGTACATTCAAATGGGGCAGGATGGGACAAGCTGGTACATTCAAATGGGGCAGGATGGGACAAGCTGGTACATTCAAATGGGGCGGGACAGGACAAGCTGGTACATTCAAATGGGGCAGGATGGGACAAATGGTACATTCAAATGGGACAAGCTGGTACATTCAAATGGGGCAGGATGGGACAAGCTGGTACATTCAAATGGGGCAGGATGGGACAAGCTGGTACATTCAAAAGGGGGCAGGATGGGACAAGCTGGTACATTCAAATGGGGCGGGATGGGACAATTTGGTACATTCAAATTTATTTTACCTTTGTTTAACTAGGCAAGTCAGTTAACAACAAATTCTTATTTTCAATGAAAAGTGTGTTAACTGCCTGTTAACTGCCTGTCAGCTCAGAGATTTGAACTTGCAACCTTCCAGTTACTAGTCCAACGCTCTAACCACTAGGCTACTGCCGCCGATTGGACAAGCTGGTACATTCAAATGTGATGCATAGCTACATATTCTGATTGATACATAGGTCTAGTGTGTAAACACATCTTCTTACCTCTTCATATTATGTCTTAAATGGACTTTCCAAGTTAAATGTAGTGGCCATGTTTTAACCAGGACTTCGATCCCAATTCTTGGAACAGACAAACATCTATTTTCACATAATTCTTGAAAATGACCAGTTTTTTGTCCTGTGTGTTAATCTTACCTGGCTGAAGATAGCCTACGATTCGATATACTATACCTAACAAAAAATAAAAACCCAAAATGTAAAGTATTGGTTCCATGTTTCATGAGCTGAAATAAAAGATCCCAGAAATGTTCCAGAAGCACAAAAATCTTATTTCTGTCAAATTTTGAGCACAAATTGGTTTACATCCCTGTTAGTGAGCATTTCTCCTTTGCCAAGATAATCCATCCACCTGACAGGTGTGGCATATCAAGAAGCTGATTAAACAGCATGATCATTACACAGGTACACCTTGTCCTGGGGACAATAAAAGGCGACCAAAATGTGAGGTTTTGTCACACAACACAATGCCACAGATGTCTCATGTTTTGCGGGGGCATGCAAGTGGCATGCTGACTGCAGGAATGTCCCCCAGAGCTGTTGCCAGAGAATTGAATGTTAATTTCTCTACCATAATCTGCCTCCAACGTCATTTTAGAGGATTTGGCAGTATGTCCAACCACCTCACAACAGCAGACCGTGTGTATGGTGTCGTGTGGGCGAGCGGTTTGCTGATGTCAACGTTGTAAACAGAGTGCCTCATGGGGGTGTTGGGGTTCTGGTAGGAGCAGACATGAGCTACAGACAACGAACAGATTTGTATTTTATCAATGGCAATTTGAATGCACAGAAATACCGTGATGAGATCCTGAGGCCCATTTTTTTTTTAAAGGTATCTATGACCAACAGATACAAATCTGTATTCCCAGTCATGTGAAATCCATAGATAAAGGCCTAATTTATTTATTTAAATTGACTGATTTCTTCATATGAACTGTAATCTTTGAAATTGCTGGGATGTTGCGTTTTGTATTTTTTGTTCAGTATATTTAGCTACTGTACATCCAGGCTACCACTGGGGAAAGATGGAGGAAGTGGATGCTGAGTTTGAATCAAGCACCGCGTCGAGCAAAGTTGGGAAAGACAAATGTTCTGAATGGACAACAGTCGTATTGAAAGCTGGAACAAAAATGAAATGGTTTAAAATTGGGGAGTTGAGGATACGTGTCTGAATGATGATGAATCGCTTCTTGTTGGGATGTGTTTGTTGAGTATGGATGCATATGTGGGAGATGCATTTGAGGTGTCAAATGGTGAAATGGGACAAGAGGAGTCTGTCAGAGTGACCAGGAGTGTGAACAGGAACATTGTGGATCTAAATGTTTTTCCTCGTCATCCTGGACTATCGGACCACCATTTCATTACGTTTGCAATCGCAACAAATAATCTGATCAAACCAGGGATCATCTAAAGCCGTGCTATAAATTCTCGGACAACCCAAAGATTCCTAGATGCCCTTCCAGACTCCCTCCGCCTACCCAAGGACATCAGAGTACAAAAATCACTTAACCACCTAACTGAGGAACTCAATTTAACCTTGCGTAATACCCTAGATGCAGTTGCACGCCTAAAAAAAAAAAAAAATTGTCCTAAGAAACCTTCTCCCTGGTATACAGAAAATACCCGAGCTCTGAAGCTTCTAGAACATTGGAACAGAAATGGCGCTACACCAAACTAGAAGTCTTCCGACCAGCTTGGAAAGACAGTACCGTGCAGTATCGAAGAGCCCTTACTGCTGCTCGAATCATCCTATTTTTCCAACTTAATTGAGGAGAGTAAGAACAATCCTAAATGTATTTCTGATACTGTCGCAAAGCTAACTAAAAAGCAGCATTCCCCACGAGAGGATGGCTTTCACTTCAGCAGTGATAAATTCATTAACTTCTTTGACGAAAAGATCATGATCATTAGAAAGCAAATTACAGACTCCTCTTTGAATCTGCGTATTCCTCCAAAGCTCAGTTGTCCTGAGTCTCCACAACTCTGCCAGGACCTAGGATCAAGGGAGACACTCAAGTGTTTTAGTACTATATCTCTTGACACAATGATGCAAATCATCATGGCCTTTAAACCATCAAGCTGCATACTGGACCCTATTCCAACTAAACTACTGAAAGAGCTGCATCCTGTGCTCGGCCCTCCTATGTTGAACATAATAAATGGTTCCCTATCCTCTAGATGTGTTCCAAACTCACTAAAAGTGGCAGTAATAAAGCCTCTCTTGAAAAATAAAATGTATTTGAAGTTCTAACTACGTCATTTTTATTGGAGTATCTTTACTTTCTATATTTTTGACCATTTTTACTTTTACTTCACTACATTCCAAAATAAAAATATTAACTTTTCCGTCCACACATTTTCCCTGACACCCAAAAGTACTCATTACATGTTGAATGCTTAGCAGGACAGAAAACTTATCAAGAGAACATCCCTGGTCACCCCTACTGCCTCTGATCTGGTGCTCACTAAACACAAGTGTTGGAGTGTGACCCTGGCTATCTGTAAAAAAAAAAAATGTTAAAAATTGTGCCATCTGGTTTGCTTAATATAAGGAATTTTAAATGATTCATACTTTTATTGTTGATACTTACCTACACTACCGGTCAAAAGTTGTAGAACACCTACTCATTCAAGGGTTTTTCTTGATTTTTACTATTTTCTACATTGTAGAACTGTAACTCAGTAAAATCTTTGAAATTGCTGGGATGTTGCGTTTATATTTTTGTTCAGTATATTTACTGTATTCCCAGTCATGTGAAATGCATAGATTAAGGCCTAATTTATTTATTTGCGCCACTCGGGAGGCTCCATTCACAAACTTTTTTTATGCTTATCAATTGCCTTGCACAAAGTATCAAAAACAGGACTCTTAAAGAATGTAATTAAATGTTAATTGTATTTTTTTGATCACAGAAACAATGAGAAGAAAATTTGGAAAAATAAATAATGAAATGTTAATTATCTAAAGCAACCTGTGTAATCATCTGCAAGAGAGTAGCCCCAATCGGCCCTAGCCCCAGGTAATAGAGGCCAGATAACTCTCACCGGAATCGGCCCGAGCTCAATCCCCGCATCCTAGCCATAATGTAATACTGGCCACATCTATTCTGCCATGTCTGACTCTACGCCGAGTGCCCCAACTCTCAGCCGGAATCGGCCCAGATCCACTGTGCTAGCTGGGTGGTGTCCTGTGTGAATTTAAGTATGCTCCCTCTTATTCTCTCTCTCTCCGTCTCCCTACCTGCCTGGAGGACCTGAGCCCTAGGACCATGCATCGTCTCCTGGCTGTCCCCAGTCCACCTGGTCATGCTGCTGCTCCAGTTTCAACTATTCTGCCTGCGGCTATGGAATTCTGACTTGTTCACCGGACTTGCTACCTTGTTCCGGACCTGCTGTTTTCGACTCTCTCCCGCTCTACCGCACCTGCTGGCTCGACCTCTGAATGCTCGGCTATGAAAAGCCAACTGACATTTACTCCTGATGTACTGACCTGTTTCACCCTCTACAACCACTGTGATTATTATTTGACCTTGTTGGTAATCTATGAACATTTGAACAGCTTGGAGAACAATGTCCTCTTATAATCTCTACCCGGCACAGCCAGAAGAGGACTGGCCACCCCTCCGAGCATGGTTCCTCTCTAGATTTCTTCCTAGGTTCCTGCCTTTCTAGGGAGTTTTTCCTAGTCACTGTGCTTCTACATCTGCATTGCTTACTGTTTGTGGTTTTAGACTAGGTTTCTGTACAGCACTTTGTGACATTGGCTGATGTAAAAAGGGCTTTATAAATATATTTGATTTGAGTGGTCTTAAATTTGATTCATTGTATTTCTGAAGAACAGAGGAAAATTGCAGTGGGCCTCAAAAGAAGCCGGACTACAGAAGTTTAGTGTTTTGAACTTTGGAGTAGAACACCCGTCAAAGGAGTTCTCAGGCGTGACGACAGATGTTAAAAGTTGAATAGCTGAAGAGAATTCCTGGTGTGGTTGGAGCCCGGCGTCTGACCCGCTGGGTGAATGGAGAGAAAGAAGAAAGTCTGTCGGCACAGTTGTTTTTTTGATAAAGAGCAAATACCCACGCATGTGAGGCTTGATTATGTAAGATATACTACAAGAGCTTTCATCCCCAAACCACTGCAGTGTAAGAATTTTAAAGGATTTGGCCATGTTTCAAGTGTGTGCAAACAGATAGAGAATACTGAAGAACGCTGTGTAGAAGGACAAATCAAAATGTATTGATCACATACACATTAGCAGATGTTATTGCGGGTGTAGCGAAATGCTTGTGCTTCTAGCTCCGACAGTGCAGTAATATCTAACAAATTACATAACATATACCCAATACACACAAATCTAAGTAGTAATTAAGACTATACACATATGGACGAATGATGTCAGAGCAGAACGGACTAAGATACAGTAAAATAGTATAGAAAACAGTATATACATATGAGATGAGTAATGCCAGATATGTAAACATTATTAAGTGAATGAGATACTGTAGAATAGTATAGAAAACAGTATATACATACAGTGGGGCAAAAAAGTATTTAGTCAGCCACCAATTGTGCAAGTTCTCCCACTTAAAAAGATGAGAGAGGCCTGTAATTTTCATCATAGGTACACTTCAACTATGACAGACAAAATGAGAAAATAAAATCCAGAAAATCACATTTGTAGGATTTTTTTATGAATTTATTTGCAAATTATGGTGGAAAATAAGTATTTGGTCACCTACAAACAAGCAAGATTTCTGGCTCTCACAGACCTGTAACTTCTTCTTTAAGAGGCTCCTCTGTCCTCCACTCGTTACCTGTATTAATGGCACCTGTTTGAACTTGTTATAAGTATAAAAGACACCTGTCCACAACCTCAAACAGGCACACTCCAAACTCCACTATGGCCAAGACCAAAGAGCTGTCAAAGGACACCAGAAACAAAATTGTAGACCTGCACCAGGCTGGGAAGACTGAATCTGCAATAGGTAAGCAGCTTGGTTTGAAGAAATCAACTGTGGGAGCAATTATTAGGAAATGGAAGACATACAAGACCACTGATAATCGCCCTCGATCTGGGCAAGATCTCACCCCGTGGGGTCAAAATTATCACAAGAACGGTGAGCAAAAATCCCAGAACCACATGGGGGGACCTAGTGAATGACCTGCAGAGAGCTGGGACCAAAGTAACAAAGCCTACCATCTACGCCACCAGGGATTCAAATCCTGCAGTGCCAGACGTGTCCCCCTGCTTAAGTCAGTACATGTCCAGGCCCGTCTGAAGTTTGCTAGAGAGCATTTGGATGATCCAGATGAAGATTGGGATAATGTCATATGGTCAGATGAAACCAAAATATAACTTTTTGGTAAAAACTCAACTCGTCGTGTTTGGAGTACAAAGAATGCTGAGTTGCATCCAAAGAACACCATACCTACTGGGAAGCATGGGGGTGGAAACATCATGCTTTGGGGATGTTTTTCTGCAAAGGGACCAGGACGACTGATCCGTGTAAAGGAAAGAATGAATAGGGCCATGTATCGTGAGATTTTGAGTGAAAACCTCCTTCCATCAGCAAGGGCATTGAAGATGAAACGTGCCTGGGTCTTTCAGCATGACAATGATCCCATACACACCGCCCGGGCAACGAAGGAGTGCCTTCGTAAGAAGCATTTCAAGGTCCTGGAGTGGCCTAACCAGTCTCCAGATCTCAACCCCATAGAAATCTTTGGAGGGAGTGTTGCCCAGCAACAGCCCCAAAACATCATTGCTCTAGAGGAGATATGCATGGAGGAATGGGCCAAAATACCAGCAACAGTGTGTGAAAACTTTGTGAAGACTTACAGAAAACGTTTGACCTCTGTCATTGCCAACAAAGTGTATATAACAAAGTATTGAGATAAACTTTTGTTATTGACCAAATACTTATTTTCCACCATAATTTACAAATAAATTCATAAAAAATCCTACAATGTGATTTTCTGTATTTTTTTTTTTCTCTTTTTGTCTGTCATAGTTGAAGTGAATGACAGGCCTCTCTCATATTTTTAAGTGGGAAAACTTGCACAATTGGTGGCTGACTAAATACTTTTTTGCCCCACTGTATGAGATGAGTAATGCCAGATATGTTAACATTATTAAGTGAATGAGATACTGTAGAATAGTATAGAAAACAGTATATACATATGAGATGAGTAATGCCAGATATGTTAACATTATTAAGTGAATGAGATACTGTAGAATAGTATAGAAAACAGTATATACATATGAGATGAGTAATGCCAGATATGTTAACATTATTAAGTGAATGAGATACTGTAGAATAGTATAGAAAACAGTATATACATACATATGAGATGAGTAATGCCAGATATGGTGGGGATCTTAATCATTTGGACCAACTACAGATATGAGATATGGCCGTGGGGATGATTTCCCCCAAGGGCATAAGGCTGAGGGTTTAGGGCCGAGGGCTGTCTACTTTGACTTTGAAATGCAGCCAATGACTTCACATCTGAATACTTGCAAGGGGTACTGGCGCCGGGAAACCCGCCCTCCCAGGCTCCTCTTAAACCTGTTCTAGGGATCAGATCTCTGTTTAAAAAAAAGAAGAAAAAAAATACCGAAAAATTTGTTTCGTTTATTTATTTATTGGTCGTTTTTTGATAATCCTGTTTCCATCCCGCACAAGTTGGCGGCGGGATGCACATCCAATTGTGTGATCGGAAATATACCATAGAAGAAGAAGGCTACCGTTGGCCAATGATGACCTCTGGCTGTGCATAGCTACTGTAAGTGATACACAAGTTGCAGTACCTCGTCTTCGCCAACAGGTTGCACTGCGTGTTGTAAACAGTGAGATCTCCATTTTGTGTGTTTTTTCCTAGAGGTTAGCGCTTACTTTCATTTTTGGCTGGTGAACGACACAGCTAATTCCGTGATTTTCGGGTGCACTTTTATACCTAACACATTGGATTGGATGATCCGATTAATGACTTGCTTATTCGTGTCCTGCTACGATTCGCAAGGAGAACGCAATCAGATGTTTTCGTGTTTCTGGCCCATTTGCGAGCAAAATAACACCAAAACAAGAACAACAATGTCAGACGATGCATGGAGTCACATCCAGCTACCAAACGCCTGAGGGGTAGGCAAACGCTTTAGATTTAGAGATGAAATACATTTTTTTAAAGTAATACAATGTGCCATACATTCATTTGGAATTAATAACTAGATATGAATTGTTAGCTACTAGCCAGCTCAACATGTCACTCAACGAGATGTTTGGGGGGGAGGCGCATTTACAGGCGCGAACGTTTGCTAACTAATTTAACGGGAGCGAAGTTACTTGGCTGGCTGGCTGGCTCGCTGTTACAAAATAGAAGAACACGCGGGTTAATTAGTTAGGTTGCATAAACACTTATTTCAATAAATATGGCATTCAATTATAACTTTTGGTTGTTGTTTTCAAATAATTAAGTCAAGGAAGGGAATAGTTAGCCACTTAACGTTAACTAGGTAGTAAACTAGCTAATATCTAATAACAAAATGCGCGCCCCAGCAGCAGGGAGAATTCAGTATTTATTTATTTATTGAACCTTTATTTAACTAGGAGAGTCAGTTAAGAACAGATTCTTATTTACAATGACTGTTTACCCCGGGCCAGACCCGGACGACGCTGGGCCAGTTGTGCGCCACCCAACTGATTTGAACCAGGGATTGCACTGAGATACAATGCCTTAGACCACTGCGCCACTCAGCAACCCCATTTAAAAGTAGCTATTTATTCATTGAGAACATAATAGTTGGGAAAATGTTTTAGATACAGCTACTAGGTCTAACTTGCCACGTGTGTAGTATGTTTGTGTCTATACACTCAGGCAGGCTATTTGGTACATGTCCATGCAGGTTTATATTAGCCTACATGTGGCAGACACCAATCTAGTGCATCACCAGGGGTATATTCATTATGCCGATTCTGTTACAAAATGTTTTGTAATGAACTATTTTGGACAAATTCAGTTAGGTCCCTCCCCGCTTTGTTCTGTTAGCTTCCATTAGATACTTAAAATGGTAAACGGTTTCCATTTCGAGACATAATGAATACACCCTAGAATCCATGCTAACGACATTATCTACTCCCTTTCCCCTCTCTACCCAGGATTGTAAGATGGGTCAAGGAGGAGTGAAGAGCAGGAGTAACAAAAACAACAGCAGAGTTAGGCGCCGTGTGATAGAAAACCCCTCAGAGGGAACCCTTCTCAACTACGCTCCCAACATGTCCGTTGCCTTGGAAACCACCATCGCGCCTTGTTCCTTCGATCCAGCCAACTGATGCAACCAGGTGACGTGCCCAGCGGAACCAGTAACAGACCTCACCTCAGCCACCGCTCCGTGGGCCTCTACCTGGAATACCCAGAGCCTCCCGCCACAAAGGTACTGCCCACACACTCTGGTCTCTACCCACACACTCTGGTCTCTACCCACACCCTCTGGTCTCTACCCACACCCTCTGGTCTCTACCCACACCCTCTGGTCTCTACCCACACACTCTGGTCTCTACCCACACACTCTGGTCTCTACCCACACACTCTGGTCTCTACCCACACACTCTGGTCTCTACCCCCCCACACACACACTCTGGACTCAAATCAAATAAGAGCTGGTGCTCTCATGCATGCTTCAGTGTTGCTTGCCTCGAAGCGAGCATAAAAGGCATGTAGCTCGTCTGGTAGGCTCACGTCACTGGGCAGCTCGTGTCTAGATTTCCTTTTGTAGTCCGTAATAGTTTTCAAGCCCTGCCACATCCGACGAGCATCAGAGCCGGTGTAGTAGGATTCAATCTTAGTCCTGTATTGACGCTTTGCCTGTTTGATGGTTCGTCTGAGGGTGTAGCAGAATTTCTTATAAGCGTCCCGATTAGTTATCCCGCTCCTTGAAAGCGGCAGCTCTAGCCTTTAGCTCGGTGCTGTCTTTTTTGTTGTCTTTTATCTATGGCTTCTGGTTGGGATATGTACGTACGGGCACTGTGGGGATGATGTCATCGATGCACTTATTGATGAAGCCGGTGACTGAGGTGGTATACTCCTCGATGCCACTTGGTGAATCCCGGAACATATTCCAGTCTGTGCTATAGCAAAACAGTCCTGTAGTGTAGCATCCACGTCATCTTACCACTTCCGTATTGATCGAGTCACTGGTACTTCCTGCTTCAGTTTTTTGATTTTAGCAGGAATCAGGAGGATACAATTATGGTCAGATTTACCAAATGGTGGGTGAGGGAGAGCTTTGTACGTGTCTCTGTGTGTGGAGTAAAGGTGATAGGGAGTAGGTTTTCCTCTGGTTGCACATTTAACATGCTGATAGAAATGAGGTAAAACAGATTTATGTTTGCCTGCATTAAAGTCCCCGGCCACTAGGAGCGCTGCTTTATGGATGAGCATGTACTTGTTTGCTCATGGCCTTGTACAGCTTGTTGAGTGTGGTCTTAGTGCCAGAATCGGTTTGTGGTGGTAAATAGACGGCTATGAAAAATATAGATAAACTCTTGATAGATTGTGTGGTCTACAGTTTATCATGAGATACTCTACCTCAGACGAGGACTACCTCGAGACTTCTTTAATATTAGACATTGTGCACCACCTGTTATTGACAAATGGTCACAGACTCCACTGCTCGTCTTACGAGACGTAGCTGTTCTGTTATGCCGATACATGGAAAACCCAGCCAACTGTATATTATCCGTGTCTTTGTTCAGCCACGACTCAGTGAAACAATATATTACAGTTTTTAATGTCCCGTTGGTAGGATAGTCTCGAATGGAGCTCATCCAGTTTATTCTCCGGTGATTGCACGTTGGCCAAAATAATGGATGGTAAAAGTGGGTTACCTACGCTGGACTCTTTTCTACTTCCTGTATATAGCCATGTTATTTTCTACTTCCTGTATGTAGCCATGTTATTTTCTACTTCCTGTATGTAGCCATGTTATTTTCTACTGTCTGTATATAGCCATGTTATTTTCTACTGTCTGTATATAGCCATGTTATTTTCTACTGTCTGTCTATAGCCATGTTATTTTCTACTGTCTGTCTATAGCCATGTTATGTTCTACTTCCTGTATGTAGCCATGTTATGTTCTACTTCCTGTATGTAGCCATGTTATGTTCTACTTCCTATATATAGCCATGTTATTTTCTACTCCCTATATATAGCCATGTTATGTTCTACTTCCTGTATGTAGCCATGGTATTTACTACTCTCTGTCTATAGCCATGTTATTTTCTACTCATTATTTTTATTCATTATTCACTGTGTATTTATTCCTCGTTTCACCATTTTCAACATCTTTTTTTTCATCTTCTCTTTAACTCTGCATTGTTGGAAAAGGATCCGTAAGTAAGTGTTTCACTTCGTAGAAAACAGCATTTCACTGTTGTGTACGAACCATTAGACAAATACAATTTAGGAAAGGGTCAATGCCATTCCAGTTCAGTAATGCAGGATTTTTTTCTCATAGAGAACTATTATTATTATTATTATTATTATTATTAACTATTGAGATGTCAGGTTACTTCCTGAATTTACAGATCTTCTTTCCTTTTTTCCCCCTCTACAATGATTTCCCATCTGATACTAAAACAGTATTTCTTCTTATCTAATCTTAGGTTTGTACAAAGGACCAGAGAGCCCAGACCCAGCAGACCTACATGTTCCTGAGAATCTGACTCTTCATCCTCGGGGAGACCTACTCCTGCCTGGAAAACAGCTGACTTCCACCGCTCCACACACAGCATGGACTCCCTAATCGGGGACTCAGACCCCAACCTGTTCCCCATGTCCATGAGGACAGAGACAGCCTTCTCGCGGGACCAGAACCCTATGGATATGGACCAGGAAGGGTACATTGGAAAAGACCAGAAACTGTTCAGCGACAACACTCTGGATCTCCTCCAGGACTTTGAGTTGACAGGCTCCCCCTCAGACTTTTACGTAGGGGACGACGCCTTCCTCTCCTCCCTGGCTGATGACACTCTCCTGGGGGATGAGAGCCAGGATCGTGGGGTCTCCAACTCCACCTCCAAGCCAGCTGCTACTATGACCAATAGTGGTAGTTTTAGCGGTTCCAACACCACCACATTGAATGGTAGCAGTCTACTAGCATGTCAGGATGAGTCCAACTCCAGCACCTCTATGACAACCACCGCCACTTTCCCCATGGTGAAGATGGAGAAGGAATCTGGCTTCATCCAGCTGTGTACTCCAGGGGTGATCAAACAGGAGAACACGTCTGCCATGCGTAGCTCCTCCTGCCAGATGAGTGGTAGTACCGGCGGCTCCACTTCCTCTTCTCCCTCCGAGCTGTCCAGCTCCAGCCCCAGCCCCATCTCCATCTGTGGGGTGAGCACCTCTGGAGGACAGAGCTACCACTTTGGAGGCAACAGCAGCATTAACACCACCTTGGCTTCCACTACCAGTGGAGCTTCTCAGCAGAAGGATCAGAAGCCCTCGGTGTTCAGCCTGTATCCTCCGCTGGTGACAGTAGGAGAGGCCTGGAACAACATTAGCTATGGGGATGGAGCTTCAGGAATGCAAGGCCTCTCCAGCCCTACCTCCGCTTTCTCCAGCAGCTATGCCAGGTAAGGAGGAGAACTGAAGGAATGTGGCTAATAGAGAACAGTCCAGTGAGAGGGTGAGGCTGGTGTCACATTGCTATGTAGAGAACTGTGGAATAGGACTGACAGCAGGGCTCTTGGTTTGTAAACATGTAAAGGCAACTTGGTCCAGTCAGTTGGTTAGTTTGAAACTGAATTGAAAAGGGTTAGAGATTATCCTAGTGTTTTAAACTTTTACATTTTTTTTAAAACATGATTTATTTTTCTCCTGTTGCTTGTATCGACATGCCTTAAATCACTTTGTGTCAACTGTGCAGGGGAGTGAAATATCACAGACTAATAGTGTAGCCCCTTTCACCAACTAGGATAGTAGGAAGTGGGTCATGTGTTCTCTGATACCATAATGGTGTCTTACTTCAGGCGTTTTTAGAAATGTTTGCTAAACAATTACCACACCTCACAGGTTGTGCGGTCCCAAATGGCACCCTATTCCAGAGTTTTTATGTTCTGGTCCAAAGTAAAGTAATGCACTATATAGGCAATAGAGAGCTATTTGGGACACACCTATAGTTCCGGAACAGTAGACCACTGCCCTACAGAGCTCTGGGGAATAGAGGCAACAATCTGTTCTATGTAGGCCTGGCTCGGGGAATTCCACTTTAACCTCAGAGACATGTCATTGTCAGAACATCTACGGACCTGTTCTACAACACAGTGCTTTGTCTGCCAACTCTCTGTTTTCTAAATTACAGCTACAGATATACTAGTGTAGACTAGTTAGTGTATAGAGCTATACTAGTATAGACTAGTTAGTATAGAGCTATACTAGTATAGACTAGTTAGTATATAGAGCTATACTAGTATAGACTAGTTAGTGTATAGAGCTATACTACTATAGACTAGTTAGTATATAGAGCTATACTAGTATAGACTAGTTAGTCTATAGAGCTATACTAGAATAGACTAGTTAGTATAGAGAGCTATACTAGTATAGACTAGTTAGTATATAGAGCTATACTAGTATAGACTAGTTAGTGTATAGAGCTATACTAGTATAGACTAGTTAGTGTATAGAGCTATACTAGTATAGACTAGTTAGTATATAGAGCTATACTAGTATAGACTAGTTAGTGTATAGAGCTATACTACTATAGACTAGTTAGTATAGAGAGCTATACTAGTATAGACTAGTTAGTATAGAGAGATAGACTAGTTAGTATAGAGAGCTATACTAGTATAGACTAGTTAGTATATAGAGCTATACTAGTATAGACTAGTTAGTCTATAGAGCTATACTAGAATAGACTAGTTAGTATAGAGAGCTATACTAGTATAGACTAGTTAGTATATAGAGCTATACTAGTATAGACTAGTTAGTGTATAGAGCTATACTAGTATAGACTAGTTAGTGTATAGAGCTATACTAGTATAGACTAGTTAGTATATAGAGCTATACTAGTATAGACTAGTTAGTCTATAGAGCTATACTAGAATAGACTAGTTAGTATAGAGAGCTATACTAGTATAGACTAGTTAGTATATAGAGCTATACTAGTATAGACTAGTTAGTGTATAGAGCTATACTAGTATAGACTAGTTAGTGTATAGAGCTATACTAGTATAGACTAGTTAGTGTATAGAGCTATACTAGTATAGACTAGTTAGTATAGAGAGCTATACTAGTATAGACTAGTTAGTGTATAGAGCTATACTAGTATAGACTAGTTAGTGTATAGAGCTATACTAGTATAGACTAGTTAGTATATACAGCCATACTAGTGTAGACTAGTTAGTATATACAGCTATACTAGTGTAGACAAGTTAGTATATACAACTATACTAGTGTAGACTAGTTAGTATATACAGCTATACTAATGTAGACTAGTTTGTAGACTAGTTAGTATATACAGCTCTACTAGTGTAGACTAGTTAGTATAGAGAGCTATACTAGAATAGACTAGTTAGTATATACAGCTATACTATTGTAGACTAGTTAGTATTTACAGCTATGCTAGTGTAGACTAGTTAGTATATACAGCTATACTTATGTAGACTAGTTTGTAGACTAGTTAGTATATACAGCTACACTAGTATAGACTAGTTTGTAGACTAGTTAGTATATACAGCTACACTAGTATAGACTAGTTTGTAGACTAGTTAGTATATACAGCTATACTAGAATAGACTAGTATATACAGCTATACTAGTGTAGACTAGTTTGTAGACTAGTTTATATATACAGCCATACTAATGTAGACTAGTTTGTAGACTAGTTAGTATATACAGCTATACTAGTGTAGACTAGTTGGTATATACAGCTATACTAGTATAGGTCAGTTGGTATATAGAGCTATACTAGTATAGACTAGTTAGTATATAGAGCTATGCTAGTGTAGACTAGTTAGTATATACAGCTATGCTAGTGTAGACTGGTTAGTATATACAGCTATGCTAGTGTAGACTAGTTAGTATATACAGCTATACTAGTATAGACTAGTTAGTATATAATGCTATACTAGTGTAGACTAGTTAGTATATACAGCTATACTTGTGTAGACTAGTTAGTATATACAGCTATACTAGTGTAGACTAGTTAGTATATAATGCTATACTAGTGTAGACTAATTTGTATACTAGTTAGTATATACATCTATACTAGTATAGACTAGTTAGTATATACCGCTATACTAGTGTAGACTAGTTTGTAGACTAGTTAGTATATACAGCTATACTAGTATAGACTAGTTAGTATATAATGCTATACTAGTGTAGACTAGTTAGTATATACAGCTATACTTGTGTAGACTAGTTAGTATATACAGCTTTACTAGTGTAGACTAGTTAGTATATACAGCTATACTAGTGTAGACTAATTTGTATACTAGTTAGTATATACATCTATACTAGTATAGACTAGTTAGTATATACCGCTATACTAGTGTAGACTAGTTTGTAGACTAGTTAGTATATACAGCTATACTAGTGTAGACTAGTTAGTATATACAGCTATACTAGTGTAGACTAGTTTGTAGACTAGTTAGTATATACAGCTATGATAGTGTAGACTAGTTAGTATATACAGCTATGCTAGTATTGACTAGTTAGTATACACAGGTGAAGTCAGAAGTTTACATACACCCTAGCCAAATACATTTAAACTCAGTTTTTCACATTTCCTGACATTTAATCCTAGTACAAATTCCCTGTCTTTGGTCAGTTAGGATCACCACTTTATTTTAAGAATGTGAAATGTCAGATAGTAGAGATGTATTTACATACACTCAATTAGTATTTGGTAGCATCGCCTTAAAATTGCTTTACTTGGGTCAAACGTCTCAGGTAGCCTTCCACAAGCTTCCCCAATAAGTTGGGTGAATTTTGGCCCATTCCTCCTGACAGAGCTGGTGTAACTGAGTCAGGTTAGTAGGTCTCCTTGCTAGCACACGGTTTTTCAGTTCTGCCCGCAAATGTTCTATAGGATTGAGGTCAGGGCTTTGTGATGGCCACTCCAATACCTTGTCCTTAAGCCATTTTGCCACAACTTTGGAAGTATGCTTGGGGTCATTGTCCATTTGGAAGACCCATCTGCGACCAAGTTTTAACTTCCTGACTGATGTCTTGAGATGTTGCTTTAATATATCCACATCATTTTCCTTCCTCATAATGCCATCTATTTTGTGAAGTGCACCAGTCCCTCCTGCAGCAAAGCACTCCCACAACATGATGCTGCCACCCCCGTGCTTCACGGTTGGGATGGAGTTCTTCGGCTTGCAAGCATCTCCCTTTTTCTTCCAAACATAACGATGGTCATTCTGGCCAAACAGTTCTATTTTTGTTTCATCAGACCAGAGGACATTTATCCAAAAAGTTCGATCTTTGTCCCCATGTGCAGTTACAAACTGTAGTCTGGCTTTTTTATGGCGGTTTTGGCGCAGTGGCTTCTTCCTTGCTGAGTGGCCTTTCAGGTTATGTCGATATAGGACTCGTTTTGCTCTGGATATAGATACTGTTGTACCTGTTTCCTTCAGCATCTTCACAAGTTCCTTTGCCGTTGTTCTGTGATTGATTTGCACTTTTCACACCAAAGTACGTTCTAGAGGTCGACCGATTTATGATTTTTCAACACCGATACCGATTATTGGAGGACCAAAGAAAGCCGATAATGACAATTACAACAATACTGAGTGAACACTTTTATTTTAACTTAATATAATACATCAATCAATTAAATTTAGCCTCAAATAAATAATTAAACATGTTCAATTTGGTTTAAATAATGCAAAAACAAAGTGTTGGAGAAGAAAGTAAAAGTGCAATATGATAATAATAATAATAATAATAATAATCCTTTTAACATGAGTCTTCAATATTCCCAGTTAAGAAGGTTGAGGTTATTATAGGAATTATAGGACTATTTTTCTCTATACCATTTGTATTTCATATACCTTTGACTATTGGATGTTCTTATAGGCACTTTAGTATTGCCAACGCTATTAGCGCGCACCCTGCTAACTAGTTAGCCATTTCACATCGGTTACACCACCCTATTCTCGGGAGTTGATAGGCTTGAAGTCATAAACAACGCAATGCTTGGAGCATTGCGAAGAGCTGCTGGCAAACGAATGACAGTGCTGTTTGAATGAATGCTTACGAGACTGCTGCTGCCTACCACCGCTCAGTCAGACTGCTCTATCAAATATCAATTCATAGACTTAATTATACCATAATAGCACACAGTAATAAGAGCCTTAGGTGATTAATTTGGTCAAATCCGTATAAATAAAAAATAAGACGTTTATTCTTTCAGTGAAATATGGAACCGTTCCGTATTTTATCTAACGGGTGGCATCCATCAGTCTAAATATTCCTGTTACATTGGGTGGCATCCATCAGTCTAAATATTCCTGTTACATTGGGTGGCATCCATCAGTCTAAATATTCCTGTTACATTGGGTGGCATCCATCAGTCTAAATATTCCTGTTACATTGGGTGGCATCCATCAGTCTAAATATTCCTGTTACATTGGGTGGCATCCATCAGTCTAAATATTCCTGTTACATTGGGTGGCATCCATCAGTCTAAATATTCCTGTTACATTGGGTGGCATCCATCAGTCTAAATATTCCTGTTACATTGGGTGGCATCCATCAGTTTAAATATTCCTGTTACATTGGGTGGCATCCATCAGTCTAAATATTCCTGTTACATTGGGTGGCATCCATCAGTCTAAATATTCCTGTTACATTGGGTGGCATCCATCAGTCTAAATATTCCTGTTACATTGGGTGGCATCCATCAGTCTAAATATTCCTGTTACATTGAACAACCTTCAATGTTATGTCATAATTACATCAAATTCTGGCAACTTAGTTCAACGAGCCTGACGGCCCAAACTGCTGCATATACCCTGACTCTGTTGCACAGAACGCAAGAGAAGTGACACAATTTCCCTAGTTTAATATTGCTTGCTAACTTGGATTTCATTTGAACTAAATATGCAGGTTTAAAAATATATACTTCTGTGTATTGATTTTAAGAAAGGCATTGATGTTTATGGTTAGGTACATTCGTGCAACAATTATGCTTTCGAATGCGTTTTTGTTAAATTAACCCCCGTTTGGCGACGTTGGCTGTCTTTGTTAGGAAGAAATAGTCTTTGCAGTTCGCAACGAGCCAGGCGGCTCAAACTGTTGCATATGCCCTGACTCTAGATAAACTAGTAATATCATCAACCATGTGTAGTTAACGAGTAATTATGTTAAGATTGATTGTTTTTTATAAGATAAGTTTAATGCTAGCTAGCACCTTACCTTGGCTCCTTGCTGCACTCGCATAACAGGTAGTCAGCCTGCCACGCAGTCTCCTCGTGGAGTGCAATGTAATCGGCGATGATCGGTGTCCAAAAATGCCCATTACCGATTTGTTATGAAAACTTGAAATCGGCCCTAATTAATCGGCCATTCCGATTAATCGGTCGACCTCTACTAGAGACCCTAGTCGATTCCAGGCTGTATCATAAAACGGCCGTGATCGGGAGTCCCATAGGGCGGCGCACAATTGGGCCAGTATCGTCGGGGTTATGGTTTGGCCAGGGTAGGCCGTCATTGTAAATAAAAATGTGTTCTTAACTGACCTACCTAGTTAAATAAAGGATAAATAAATCATTATTGTTATTGTAATTTCTGCTGGGCGTCAGTCACGGTTCGCTCCAAATCACGACTGTAAAAGGACACATTTTGGTCTTCCCCACTCGGATGAGATATATTTTCCCTCGTCTTGACCAATCAAACTCCCGCATTCACTGAGCAGGCATTGGATCAGCAGACATCTATCCTCTGACTGATGTACGTTTGCCTTGAGTGTAGTTGTTCTCCGGTAGCAAGTTAAAAAGCTGAAGCAAAACATTAGGAAATGTAGCTGGCTACACACACACACACACACACACACACACACACACACACACTACAGCTGTTCTTTCTATGATGGACTTGCAAAGTCTCTGGAAAAAATACAAAAATAATTAATTTTAAGGTAATTGACTTATGCTTGTCTGTTCTGTTAGCCAAATAGCCTTGAACTTCTGCTGCCATCTGATGAAACACGAAGCTATTTTCTGCCGAAAGTGCTGCATTCATTTATGTTGCGTGAAGAAAAACTATAGTTGCACGTGAAGGATCACTCTACTGAATAAAAAAACAACAGTTGACTTTCTATATAAAACGCAGGTGAAACGGCGTATAAAAAAAGTCTGCATTTTGAAAATGCTCATTGCTGAAAGCTAATGTGACCCCATTGCCGCTGATGTAGAAATAGCTTTCAGAAGGGTCCAAAGAAGTGCACTGTATAGGGAGCCAGTTCAGACAGCTGAGTCGTGGGTTATAAGGGTGAGGCATGAAATCATTTCACTGGTAGGTAAAGAATCAAAAACAGAGCTGAGAGACAAGCGTGTCTAAGCGTGTGTAAGTATTAGTGCCAGCTTGTAATGGCTAACGACAGACACCTAGGAACAACACCAAACCCTGAGGCCAAACTTACATAAAGGGTGCGTTCCAGACTGTCTTTACTACAGGTGACCTCACAACACCTGACAAAGTAAATTTATCTCTGCAGGAAGTGGACCCACATGAATATGATATTATCAATCTGTCCTAATTAATCGGCCATTCCGATTAATCTGTCTACCTCTAGTACGTTCATCTCTATGAGACAGAATGCGTCTCCTTCCTGAGAGGTATAACGTGGTACCTTCAGGCGTTTGGAAATTGCTCCCAAGGATGAACCAGACTTGTGGAGGTCCACAAATGTTTTTCAGAGGTCACGCAGCCGTCATACCGCTCAATAAGGAGATTCGAACAGCAGCAAAGGACCTTGTGAAGGTGCTGGAGGAAACAGTGGGGGTGCTTTGCTGCAGGTGGGACTGGTGCACTTCAAAATAGATGGCATCATGAGGAGGGAAATTATGTGGATATTTTTAAGCAACATCTCAAGACATCAGGAAGTTAAAGCTTGGTCGCAGATGGATCTTCCAAATGGACAATGACCCCAAGCATACTTCCAAAGTTGTGGCAAAATGGCTTAAGGACAACAAAGTCAAGGTATTGGAGTGGCCATCACAAAGCCCTGACCTCAATCATATAGAAAATATGTGGGCAGAACTGAAAAAGCGTGTGCAAGCAAGGTGGCCTCCGAACCTGACTCAGTTACTCCAGCTCTGTCAGGAGGAATGGGCCAAAATTCACCCAACTTATTGTGGGAAGCTTGTGGAAGGCTACCCGAAACATTTGACCCAAATTAAAAAAGTTAAAGGCAATGCTACTAAATACTAATTTCACATTCTTAAAATAAAGTTGTGATCCTAACTGACCTAAAACAGGGATTTTTTACAAGGATTAAATGTCAGGAATTGTGAAAAACTGATTTGGCTAAGGTTCAAATGTATTTGGCTAAGGTGTATGTAAACTTCCGACTTCAACTGTAGATGTGATGGGTAAAAACAACCCTCTAAAAGGTTAATTTGGGAGATGGTAACTCTTTTTAAATAACCTCTCTTGTGGTGCCCCAGATCCTAATTTAGTTCATTGTTACATTATTTAATTTAATTGTGTAACAATTTGAAAATACTTAGTTAATTAGTTAAATTAGTCTTCAGATGAATGTTAGTCAATTCACGACAACTGTCTCAACTGTTCTGGAGAACTACGGTAAACTTCACGATATAAATAATGTTGTGCTGTTTACCAACAAACACGTGACTGGCTCAACTGTTCTGGAGAACTACAGTAAACTTCATGATGTAAATAACGTGACTGTCTCAACTGTTCTGGAGAACTACGGTAAACTTCATGATGTAAATAACGTGACTGTCTCAACTGTTCTGGAGAACTACAGTAAACTTCATGATGTAAATAACGTGACTGTCTCAACTGTTCTGGAGAACTACGGTAAACTTCACCATGTAAATAACGTGACTGTCTCAACTGTTCTGGAGAACTACGGTAAACTTCACCATGTAAATAACGTGACTGGCTCAACTGTTCTGGAGAACTACGGTAAACTTCATGATGTAAATAATGTGACAGGTGAAATGCAGAACACGATCTGATTCATCTCCTAACGTATTGCTCAAGTTGACAGCTGGTATTTACTTACAAAGTAGCATTTATTGAAAAACTATTAAGAAATAGCTTTGAAGGTATTGAAAAACCATCCCGTGGCTATTTCCAAATACCCCGGTATACAGTACCGCCCAAGCCTAGTGACAGCAGCTCTAACTAGGAACAGATGGATGAGAACAAGAGGTCTCGATAAATGTCACACAGGTTGAGACACACGTCACCGCAGGCAGACGGGCACAAAAATGAAACCGTACTCACTCCCACTCATCAGATACACAGACAGCCACACACAAACACACGCGTGATTGGACCCGGATGTAATCACAGAGAGAGAGAGCCAATCACGCGTGTGTATTTGTGTGTGGCCGTCTGTGTATCTGATGAGTGGGAGTGAGTATGGTTTCATTTCTGCTTGCGGTGACGTGCGTCTCAACCTGTGTGACATTTAGCGGCTTGCCGTTAGCTGAGCCGAAGCCCTCTCCCTCCAAGCTTGACCCCAGGTCATATCGCTCTCTGTCTCACGCTCTCTGTCTCTCTTGATCTCTGTCTGGCTTTCTCAATTCAATTCAAGGGCTTTATTGGCATGGGAAACATGTGTTAACATTGCCAAAGCAAGTGAAGTAGATAATATATAAAGTGAACATATAAAGTGAAATAAACAATAAAAATTAACAGCAAACATTACACATACAGAAGTTTCAAAACAATAAAGACATTACAAATGTCATATTATATATATATACAGTGTTGTAACAATGTACAAATGGTAAAGGACACAAGATAAAATAAATAAGCATAAATATGGGTTGTATTTACAATGGTGTGTGTTCTTCACTGGTTGCCCTTTTCTCATGGCAACAGGTCACAAATCTTGCTGCTGTGATGGCACACTGTGGAATTTCACCCAGTAGATATGGGAGTTTTTCAAAATTGGATTTGTTTTCGAATTCTTTGTGGATCTGTGTAATCTGAGGGAAATATGTATCTCTAATATGGTCACACATTGGGCAGGAGGTTAGGAAGTGCAGCTCAGTTTCCACCTCATTTTGTGGGCAGTGAGCACATAGCCTGTCTTCTCTTGAGAGCCATGTCTGCCTACGGCGGCCTTTCTCAATAGCAAGGCTATGCTCACTGAGTCTGTACATAGTCAAAGCTTTCCTTAAGTTTGGGTCAGTCACAGTGGTCAGGTATTCTGCCACTGTGTACTCTCTGTTTAGGGCCAAATAGCATTCTAGTTTGCTCTGTTTTTTTGTTAATTCTTTCCAATGTGTCAAGTAATTATATTTTTGTTTTCTCATGATTTGGTTGGGTCTAATTGTGCTGCTGTCCTGGGGCTCTGTGGGGTGTGTTTGTGAACAGAGCCCCAGGACCAGCTTGCTTAGGGGACTCTTCTCCAGGTTCATCTCTCTGTAGGTGATGGCTTTGTTGTGGAAGGTTTGGGAATCGCTTCCTTTTAGGTGGTTGTAGAATTTAACGGCGCTTTTCTGGATTTTGATAATTAGTGGGTATCGGCCTAATTCTGCTCTGCATGCATTATTTGGTGTTCTACGTTGTACACGGAGGATATTTTTGCAGAATTCTGCGTGCAGATTCTCAATTTGGTGTTTGTCCCATTTTGTGAAGTCTTGGTTGGTGAGCGGACCCCAGACCTCACAACCATAAAGGGCAATGGGCTCTATGACTGATTCAATTATTTTTAGCCAAATCCTAATTGGTATGTTGAAATTTATGTTCCTTTTGATGGCATAGAATGCCCTTCTTGCCTTGTCTCTCAGATCGTTCACAGCTTTGTGGAAGTTACCTGTGGCGCTGATGTTTAGGCCAAGGTATGTATAGTTTTTTGTGTGCTCTAGGGCAACAGTGTCTAGATGGAATTTGTATTTGTGTTCCTGGTGACTGGACCTTTTTTGGAACACCATTATTTTGGTCTTACTGAGATTTACTGTCAGGGCCCAGGTCTGACAGAATCTGTGCATAAGATCTAGGTGCTGCTGTAGGCCCTCCTTGGTTGGTGACAGAAGCACCAGATCATCAGCAAACAGCAGACATTTGACTTCGGATCCTAGTAGGGTGAGGCCGGGTGCTGCAGACTTTTCAAGTGCCCGCGCCAATTCGTTGATATATATGTTGAAGAGGGTGGGGCTTAAGCTACATCCCTGTCTAACCCCACGACCCTGTGTGAAGAAATGTGTTTTTTGCCAATTTTAACCGCACACTTGTTGTTTGTGTACATGGATTTTATAATGTTGTATGTTTTACCCCCAACACCACTTTCCATCAGTTTGTTTAGCAGACCCTCATGCCAAATTGAGTCAAAGGCTTTTTTGAAATCAACAAAGCATGAGAAGACTTTGCCTTTGTTTTGGTTTGTTTGGTTGTCAATTAGGGTGTGCAGGGTGAATACATGGTCTGTCGTACGGTAATTTGGTAAAAAGCCAATTTGACATTTGCTCAGTACATTGTTTTCATTGAGGAAATGTACGAGTCTGCTGTTAATGATAATGCAGAGGATTTTCCCAAGGTTACTGTTGACGCATATTCCACGGTAGTTATTGGGGTCAAATTTGTCTCCACTTTTGTGAATTGGGGTGATAAGTCCTTGGTTCCAAATATTGGGGAAGATGCCAGAGCTAAGGATGATGTTAAAGAGTTTTAGTATAGCCAATTGGAATTTGTTGTCTGTATATTTGATCATTTCATTGAGGATACCATCAACACCACAGGCCTTTTTGGGTTGGAGGGTTTTTATTTTGTCCTGTAACTCATTCAATGTAATTGGAGAATCCAGTGGGTTCTGGTGGTCTTTAATAGTTGATTCTAAGATTTGTATTTGATCATGTATATGTTTTTGCTCTTTATTCTTTGTTATAGAGCCAAAAAGATTGGAGAAGTGGTTTACCCATACATCTCCATTTTGGATAGATAATTCTTTGTGTTGTTGTTTGTTTAGTGTTTTCCAATTTTCCCTGAAGTGGTTTGAGTCTATGGATTCTTCAATTACATTGAGCTGATTTCTGACATGCTGTTCCTTCTTTTTCTGTAGTGTATTTCTGTATTGTTTTAGTGATTCACCATAGTGAAGGCGTAGACTCAGGTTTTCCGGGTCTCTATGTTTTTGGTTGGACAGGTTTCTCCATTTCTTTCTTAGATTTTTGCATTCTTCATCAAACCATTTGTCATTATTGTTCATTTTCTTCGGTTTTCTATTTGAGATTTTTAGATTTGATAGGGAAGCTGAGAGGTCAAATATACTGTTAAGATTTTCTACTGCCAAGTTTACACCTTTACTATTACAGTGGAACGTTTTACCCAGGAAATTGTCTAAAAGGGATTGCATTTGTTGTTGCCTAATTGTGTTTTGGTAGGTTTCCAAACTGCATTCCTTCCATCTATAGCATTTCTTAATGTTACTCAGTTCCTTTGGCTTTGATGCCTCATGATTGAGTATTGCTCTGTTTAAGTAGACTGTGATTTTGCTGTGGTCTGATAGGGGTGTCAGTGGGCTGACTGTGAACGCACTGAGAGACTCTGGGTTGAGGTCAGTGATAAAGTAGTCTACAGTACTACTGCCAAGAGATGAGCTATATGTGTACCTACCATAGGAGTCCCCTCGAAGCCTACCATTGACTATGTACATACCCAGCGTGCGACAGAGCTGCAGGAGTTGTGACCCGTTTTTGTTGGTTATGTTGTCATAGTTGTGCCTAGGGAGGCATATGTGGCAGGGAATGCTCTCTCTCTCTCTCTCTCTCTCTCTCGCTCTCGCTCTCTCTCTCAATTCAAGGGGCTTTATTGGCATGGGAAACGTGTGTTAACATTGCCAAAGCAAGTCAGGTTGATAATTTACAAAAGTGAAATAAACAATAAAAATTAACAGTAAACATTACACTCACAGAAGTTCCAAAAGAATAAAGACATTACAAATGTCATATTATGTATATACAGTATATATACAGTGTTGTAACGATGTACAAATGTTTAAAGTACAAAAGGGAAAATAAATAAGCATAAATATGGTTTCTTGTGGCAACAGGTCACAAATCTTGCTGCTGTGATGACACACTGGTATTTCACCCAGTAGATATGGGAGTTTATCAAAATTGGGTTTGTTTTCAAATTCTTTGTTATCTGAGGTAAATATATGTCTAATATGGTCATACATTTGGCAGGAGTTCAGGAAGGGCAGCTCAGTTTCTCTCTGTCTCTCTCGCTCTCTCTGTCTTGCTCTCTGTCTCGCTCTCTCTCTCTCGCTCTCTCTGTCTTGCTCTCTCTGTCTGTCTCTGTCTCTCCTGTCTTCTCACGCAACACTGCTGAACCATAGGCACAACAGACACTGATGGACTGGGCCTTTCTGGCCCTCTGTGGGTGCGTTGCAGGTTCACTTAATTGCAGCCACAGCAGATTGATAATATAATATTCATGTGGGTCCATTTCCTCCAGAGATAAATTTACTTCGTCAGGTGTTGTGAGGTCAGCTGTAGTAAAGACGGTCTGGAACGCACCCTTTATGTAAGTTTGGCCTCGGGGTTTGGCCTGTTCCTCTGTCTGTCCTTGAGGCTGATGATCTGCACACCTGTAGTAAAGACGGTCTGGAACGCACCCTTTATGTAAGTTTGGCCTCAGGGTTTGGTGTTGTTCCTAGGTGTCTGTCGTTAGCCATTACAAGCTGGCACTAATACTTACACACGCTTAGACACGCTTGTCTCTCAGCTCTGTTTTTGATTCTTTACCTACCAGTGAAATGATTTCATGCCTCACCCTTATAACCTATGACTCAGCTGTCTGAACTGGCTCCCTATACAGTGCACTTCTTTGGACCCTTCTGAAAGCTATTTCTACATCAGCGGCAATGGGGTCACATTAGCTTTCAGCAAGGAGCATTTTCAAAATGCAGACTTTTTTTATACGCCGTTTCACCTGCGTTTTATATTGAAAGTCAACTGTTTTTGTATTTTTTCCAGAGACTTTGCATGTCCATCATAGAAAGAAGGTAGCCAGCTACATTTCCTAATGTTTTGCTTCAGCTTAGCCCAATGCAGCTTTTTAACTTGCTACCGGAGAACAACTACACTCAAGGCAAACGTACATCAGTCAGAGGATAGATGTCTGCTGATCCAATGCCTGCTCAGTGAATGCGGGAGTTTGATTGGTCAAGACGAGGGAAAATATATCTCATCCGAGTGGGGAAGACCAAAATGTGTCCTTTTACAGTCGTGATTTGGAGCGAACCGTGACTGACGCCCAGCAGAAATTACAATAACAATAATGATTTATTTATCCTTTATTTAACTAGGTAGGTCAGTTAAGAACACATTTTTATTTACAATGACGGCCTACCCTGGCCAAACCATAACCCCGACGATACTGGCCCAATTGTGCGCCGCCCTATGGGACTCCCGATCACGGCCGTTTTATGATACAGCCTGGAATCGACTAGGGTTTCTAGTAGAGGTCGACCGATTAATCGGAATGGCCGATTTCACGTTTTCATAACAAATCGGTAATGGCCATTTTTGGACACCGATCATGGCCGATTACATTGCACTCCACGAGGAGACTGCGTGGCAGGCTGACTACCTGTTATGCTAGTGCAACAAGGAGCCACGGTAAGGTGCTAGCTAGCATTAAACTTATCTTATAAAAAACAATCAATCTTAACATAATCACTAGTTAACTACACATGGTTGATGATATTACTCGTTTATCTAGCTTGTCCTGCGTTGCATATAATCGATGCGGTGCCTGTTAATGTATCATTGAATCACAGGCTACTTTGCCAAACAGGTGATTTAACAAGCACATTCACGAAAAAAAGCACTATCGTTGCACCAATGTACCTAACCATAAACATCAACGCCTTTCTTAAAATCAATACACAAGTATATATTTTTAAACCTGCATATTTAGTTAATATTGCCTGCTAACATGAATTTATTTTAACTAGGGAAATTGTGTCACTTCTCTTGCGTTCATTGCACGCAGAGTCAGGGTATATGCAGCAGTTTGGGCCGTCAGGCTCATTGCACGCAGAGTCAGGGTATATGCAACAGTTTGGGCCGTCAGGCTCGTTGAACTAATTTGCCAGAATTTGATGTAATTGTGACATAACATTGAAGGTTGTTCAATGTAACAGGAATATTTAGACTGATGGATGCCACCCAATGTAACAGGAATATTTAGACTGATGGATGCCACCCAATGTAACAGGAATATTTAGACTGATGGATGCCACCCAATGTAACAGGAATATTTAGACTGATGGATGCCACCCAATGTAACAGGAATATTTAGACTGATGGATGCCACCCAATGTAACAGGAATATTTAGACTGATGGATGCCACCCAATGTAACAGGAATATTTAGACTGATGGATGCCACCCAATGTAACAGGAATATTTAGACTGATGGATGCCACCCAATGTAACAGGAATATTTAGACTGATGGATGCCACCCAATGTAACAGGAATATTTAGACTGATGGATGCCACCCAATGTAACAGGAATATTTAGACTGATGGATGCCACCCAATGTAACAGGAATATTTAGACTGATGGATGCCACCCAATGTAACAGGAATATTTAGACTGATGGATGCCACCCAATGTAACAGGAATATTTAGACTGATGGATGCCACCCAATGTAACAGGAATATTTAGACTGATGGATGCCACCCAATGTAACAGGAATATTTAGACTGATGGATGCCACCCAATGTAACAGGAATATTTAGACTTAGGGATGCCACCCGTTAGATAAAATACGGAACGGTTCCATATTTCACTGAAAGAATAAACGTCTTGTTTTCGAGACGATAGTTTCCGGATTCGCCCATATTAATGACCTAAGGCTCGCTTTTCTGTGTGTTATTATGTTATAATTAAGTCTATGATTTGATAGAGCAGTCTGACTGAGCGATGGTAGGCACCAGCAGGCTCGTAAGCATTCATTCAAACAGCACTTTCCTGCATTTGCCAGCAGCTTTTCACAATGCTTGAAGCACAGCGCTGTTTATGACTTCAAGCCTATCAACTTCCGAGATTAGGCTGGCAGTACTAAAGTACCTATTAGAACACACAATAGTCAAAGGTATATGAAATACAAATGGTATAGAGAGAAATAGTCCTATAATAACTACAACCTAAAACTTCTTAACTGGGAATATTGAAGACTCATGTTAAAAGGAGCCACCAGCTTTCATATGTTCTCATGTTCTGAGCAAGGAACTTAAACGTTAGCTTTCTTACATGGCACATATTGCACTTTTACTTTCTTCTCCAACACTTTGTTTTGTTGCGTTATTTAAACCAAGTTGAACATGTTTCATTATTTATTTGAGGCTAAATTGATTTTATTTATGTATTATATTAAGTTAAAACTGTTCATTGTTCATTCAGTATTGTTGTAATTGTCATTATTACAAATATATATATAAAAATCGTCCGATTAATCTGTATCTGTTTTTTTTTGTCCTCCGATAATCGCTATCGGCGTTGAAAAATCATAGTCGGTCGACCTCTAGTCTCTAGTGACGCCTCTGACACTGAGTTGCGGTGCCTTAGACCGCTGAACCAGGGTCTGTAGTGACGCCACTAGCACTGAGATGCAGTGCCTTAGACCGCTGATCCAGGGTCTGTAGTGATATAGCCTCTAGCACTGAGAAGCAGTGCCTTAGACCGCTGATCCAAGGTCTGTAGTGATGACTCTAGCACTGGGATGCAGTGCCTTAGACCGCTGATCCAGGGTCTGTAGTGATGACTCTAGCACTGAGATGCAGTGCCTTAGACCGCTGATCCAGGGTCTGTAGTGATATAGCCTCTAGCACTGAGAAGCAGTGCCTTAGACCGCTGATCCAAGGTCTGTAGTGATGACTCTAGCACTGGGATGCAGTGCCTTAGACCGCTGATCCAGGGTCTGTAGTGATGACTCTAGCACTGAGATGCAGTGCCTTAGACCGCTGATCCAGGGTCTGTAGTGATGACTCTAGCACTGGGATGCAGTGCCTTAGACCGCTGATCCAGGGTCTGTAGTGATATAGCCTCTAGCACTGAGAAGCAGTGCCTTAGACCGCTGATCCAAGGTCTGTAGTGATGACTCTAGCACTGGGATGCAGTGCCTTGGATCGCTGATCCAGGGTCTGTAGTGATGACTCTAGCACTGAGATGCGGTGCCTTAGACCGCTGATCCAGGGTCTGTAGTGATGACTCTAGCACTGGGATGCAGTGCCTTAGACCGCTGATCCAGGGTCTGTAGTGATGACTCTAGCACTGGGATGCAGTGCCTTAGACCGCTGATCCAGGGTCTGTAGTGATGACTCTAGCACTGAGATGCGGTGCCTTAGACCGCTGATCCAGGGTCTGTAGTGATGACTCTAGCACTGGGATGCAGTGCCTTAGACCGCTGATCCAGGGTCTGTAGTGATGACTCTAGCACTGGGATGCAGTGCCTTAGACCGCTGATCCAGGGTCTGTAGTGATGACTCTAGCACTGAGATGCAGTGCCTTAGACCGCTGATCCAGGGTCTGTAGTGATGACTCTAGCACTGAGATGCAGTGCCTTAGACCGCTGATCCAGGGTCTGTAGTGATGACTCTAGCACTGAGATGCGGTGCCTTAGACCGCTGATCCAGGGTCTGTAGTGATGACTCTAGCACTGGGATGCAGTGCCTTAGACCGCTGATCCAGGGTCTGTAGTGATGACTCTAGCACTGAGATGCAGTGCCTTAGACCGCTGATCCAGGGTCTGTAGTGATGACTCTAGCACTGAGATGCAGTGCCTTAGACCGCTGATGCCTTTTTTGCTGTCATGGCTGGATGCCCAGTCATGTTGTCTAGCCTCTAACCTTCAGTCAGCACGAAAGCAGAATCTAGATCTCTCCAATGCAGCAGACATGTATGAGACTGTTGTTTCCTGTCTGGATAGGAAGTTGGAATCTTTTGAATACATTTCTCCCCATATGAAAATGTGAATTGAAGGTGCTGTGGGTTCCTGGTAGAGTCCTATGTTGTGCTGTTAGTGGTTTAGGAGGACAACAATGCATGTGAGCACTCAAACAGAGCGTCTGTAGGAATTTAAAGAATGTTATGATTGATTGGGACTGTCTCTTACATAAATACCAAGATTGCATACGAGGCTGTGTCCCAAATGGCACCCTTTTGCCCTATGTAGTGCGCTACTTGTGACCAGAGCCCTATTATCCCTGGTCAAAAGTAGTGCACTATGTAGGGAATAGGGGTGCCATTTGGGCGACACATCTAGTCTACGTGGTTCTGACAGATAGCTGAGCTGGTTGTCAGGAGCAGATGGGTGTAGTATGGTGTTGGCTCCTGGCAACACCTTGCCTGACCACTCACCCTGAATTGAATTCTGCAGCCATTTATCTGAAACTGGAAACACTTATCTCCCTCACTAGCTTTAAGCACCAGCTGTCAGAGCAGCTCACAGATTACTGCACCTGTACATAGCCCATCTATAATTTAGCCCAAACAACTACCTCTTCCACTACTGTATTTATTTATTTTGCTCCTTTGCACCCCATTATTTTTATTTCTACTTTGCACATTCTTCCACTGCAAATCTACCATTCCAGTGTTTTACTTGCTATATTGTATTTACTTCGCCACCATGGCCTTTTTTTTGCCTTTACCTCCCTTCTCACCTAATTTGCTCACATCGTATATAGACTTGTTTATACTGTATTATTGACTGTATGTTTGTTTTACTCCATGTGTAACTCTGTGTTGTTGTATGTGTCGAACTGCTTTGCTTTATCTTGGCCAGGTCGCAATTGTAAATGAGAACCTGTTCTCAACTGGCCTACCTGGTTAAATAAAGGTGTTCTCAATTTGCCTACCTGGTTAAATAAAGGTGTTCTCAATTTGCCTACCTGGTTAAATAAAGGTGTTCTCAACTAGCCTACCTGGTTAAATAAAGGTGTTCTCAACTAGCCTACCTGGTTAAATAAAGGTGTTCTCAACTAGCCTACCTGGTTAAATAAAGGTGTTCTCAACTAGCCTACCTGGTTAAATAAAGGTGTTCTCAACTTGCCGACCTGGTTAAATAAAATTAATAAATAAATCAAATTGAGCATGCCGTACTTTCAGTCTGATACCGTTGTTTGTGCTGACATCAAAATGAGGATCGTCTAACAACCAATCAGAGTATCAAAGTCAATGATGAGATGTGTGTAGAGACCGAGTGCTGAGAGACTGACGTGGATTGAGACCGAGGGAGAAAGAGAGAATCCCACTGGGTTAATCGTGGTAGGAGGAGAGAATCCCACTGGGTTAATCGTGGTAGGAGGAGAGAATCCCACTGGGTTAATCGTGGTAGGAGGAGAGAATCCCACTGGGTTAATCGTGGTAGGAGGAGAGAATCCCACTGGGTTAATCGTGGTAGGAGGAGAGAATCCCACTGGGTTAATCGTGGTAGAATAGAGAATCCCACTGGGTTAATCGTGGTAGGAAGAGAGAATCTCACTGGGTTAATCGTGGTAGAATAGAGAATCCCACTGGGTTAATCGTGGTAGGAGGAGAGAATCCCACTGGGTTAATCGTGGTAGAATAGAGAATCCCACTGGGTTAATTTTGGTAGGAAGAGAGAATCCCACTGGTTTAATCGTGGTAGGAAGAGAGAATCCCACTGGTTTAATCGTGGTAGGAAGAGAGAATCCCACTGGGTTAATCGTGGTAGGAGGAGAGAATCCCACTGGGTTAATCGTGGTAGGAAGAGAGAATCCCACTGGGTTAATCGTGGTAGGAAGAGAGAATCCCACTGGGTTAATCGTGGTAGGAAGAAAGAATCCCACTGGGTTAATCGTGGTAGAATAGAGAATCCCACTGGGTTAATCATGGTAGGAGGAGAGAATCCCACTGGGTTATCGTGGTAGGAAGAGAGAATCCCACTGGGTTTATCGTGGTAGGAAGAGAGAATCCCACTGGGTTAATCGTGGTAGGAAGAGAGAATCCCACTGGGTTAATCGTGGTAGGAAGAGAGAATCCCACTGGGTTAATCGTGGTAAGAAGAGAGAATCCCACTGGGTTAATAATGGTAGGAAGAGAGAATCCCACTGGGTTAATAATGGTAGGAAGAGAGAATCCCACTGGGTTAATCGTGGTAGGAAGAGAGAATCCCATTGGGTTAATCGTGGTAGGAGGAGAGAATCCCACTGGGTTAATCGTGGTAGGAAGAGAGAATCCCACTGGGTTAATCGTGGTAGGAGGAGAGAATCCCACTGGGTTAATCGTGGTAGGAGGAGAGAATCCCACTGGGTTAATCGTGGTAGGAGGAGAGAATCCCACTGGTTAATCGTGGTAGGAGGAGAGAATCCCACTGGGTTAATCGTGGTAGGAGGAGAGAATCCCACTGGGTTAATCGTGGTAGGAAGAGAGAATCCCACTGGGTTAATCGTGGTAGGAAGAGAGAATCCCACTGGGTTAATCGTGGTAGGAGGAGAGAATCCCACTGGGTTAATCGTGGTAGAAATTGGACTCCCTATGCTGTCTAGCTCAACTAATGGTAATGGCCTAATTCCTTTTCTTACATGAGTAGAGAGATCGGTGGGTGGGTGGTTGGCTGGTTACCGTTCGGTTGATAAAGGCTTAGGCCCTAATCCAAATCACAGCCCCCCCCCTCCCATGTTGTTTCCATATTAATAATGAATGATGTGAAGTGTTTTTCTCCTCACTAAAGCTTTATTATATAATGATAGTAACAATGTATTGTAAGTGGGCTTTAACAGGCAGGTGTTTTGCCAGTGATCAAAGCTGTAGTGTGTGTGTGTGTGTGTGTGTGTGTGTGTGTGTGTTGTTGTGTTGTGTGAAGATGTTCTTCTTCTCTTTTAGTGGATTTCAGCTCAGCTCAGTGAAGAATGTATTTCTCCCCCTCTACTAACAGCTCTCCTCTCTGTTTCCATGTCAGTCAGGTAGAGCGTTGCAAAGCAGAGCCTCTTCCTGCACCACAGTGTGAGTTGAGGCATAGGCTGGATCCCAAATGGGCCCCTATTCCCTAAAGGGTTGACACAATTACCTTATGACCTTGTAACGATAAAATAACCGTCATAACCCAAAAATAAATGCATGAAAATGAACAGCTGGCTGAAGCCCCGGACGGCTGGACATTCGTGCGGTTTTCGCTGTAACATGGACTCTTAACAACGTGATGAAACGTTGTTGTTTCTTGCTGAAACAAGCAAGTTGTTGTTGTTGTTGTTGCAAATCTTCGTTTGCCAACACCCCCCTTTCCATGGTAATGCAGAATGTTCATTCAAGTTATGTACATATTGCCTCAATTATCCCGAACCAACCCGCACATCGGCTACCCGGACTATTTGCATTGTGTCCTGGCACCCCCCACCTGCCAGCCCCCACGTGCCACCCAGGACCCGCCACCCCACACCCGCCACCCCCCACCCGCCACCTGCCACCCCCCGCCACAGATCGCCGGGGTAGGAGGAGTTTGACTTTTCAGACAAATTGAAATGGTTTCAAAATGGCAACACTTTGCCCACCAACGCGTCTGAATCAAGTGCACCTACTGCCAGCAGCGCAAAGACAAAGCCACCTGCCACCCCCCGCCACAGATCGCCGGGGTAGGAGGAGTTTGACTTTTCAGACAAATTGAAATGGTTTCAAAATGGCAACACTTTGCCCACCAGGGCGTCTGAATCAAGTGCACCTACTGCCAGCAGCGCAAAGACAAAGCCACCTGCCACCCCCCGCCACAGATCGCCGGGGTAGGAGGAGTTTGACTTTTCAGACAAATTGAAATGGTTTCAAAATGGCAACACTTTGCCCACCAGGGCGTCTGAATCAAGTGCACCTACTGCCAGCAGCGCAAAGACAAAGCCACCTGCCACCCCCCGCCACAGATCGCCGGGGTAGGAGGAGTTTGACTTTTCAGACAAATTGAAATGGTTTCAAAATGGCAACACTTTGCCCACCAGGGCGTCTGAATCAAGTGCACCTACTGCCAGCAGCGCAAAGACAAAGAAAAGGAGCGCAAGCCTTTAGCGTTGGCTGTTCGACACACGTTTTGGGTGATTGATTAGGAATGCCTTGGGACCGCTTGGTGACCACTGTCTCACAGTGTTATGTAAGTAGCCCACAGCTCTGAGCCTCTATAAGTAATTAGGGCAAGGCCGGTTTTTTACTATGGAGCTAGGTCGTTCACCTACTTCACTGTGTAAACTGGGCTATCTCTCAGGCAGCAGACGTTGTAGGGTAAACACTGCAGATTAGATTCCAACATCTGGCCAGCATTACTGGGATAGTGATATTTCTACTTGGTGCAGCGAGTTTGAAAAGGTTTGACTTCCTGTTGCCCTCTCCTCGTTCTGTCCCCTGTAGTATCTTGGCCCAGTTAAAACACCTTAAGCGTTTCCCTTGAGGAATAATTGCCCTGTCAAACGTTTTCCTTAGGTAAGGGATAGAGGTTGACCAGTTATGATTTTTCAACACCGATACCGATTATTGGAGGACCAAAAAAAGTCGATACAGATTAATCGGCCATTTTATATATATATATATATTTGTAATAATGACAATTACAACAATACTGAATGAACAATGAACACTTTTATTATTTTAACTTAATATAATACATAAATACAATTCTATTTAGTCTCTAATAAGTAATGAAACATGTTCAATTTGGTTTAAATAATGCAAAAACACAGTGTTGGAGAAGAAAGTAAAAGTGCAATATGTGCCATGTAAAAGAAAAAGCTAATATTTAAATTCCTTGCTCAGAACATGAGAACATGTGAAAGCTGGTGGTTCAATATTCCCAGTTAAGAAGTTTTAGGTTATAGTTATTATAGGAATTATGATGCATCAACTATTTCTCTCTATACCATTTGTATTTCATAGACCTTTGACTATTGGATGTTCTAATAGGCACTATAGTATTGCCAGCCTAATCTCGGGAGTTGATAGGCTTGAAGTCATAAACAGCGCTGTGCTTCAAGCATTGCGAAGAGCTGCTGGCAAACGCAGTAAAGTGCTGTTTGAATGAATGCTTACGAGCCTGCTGCTGCCTACCACCGCTCAGTCCGACTGCTCTATCAAATATAAAATCACAGACTTAATTATAGTATAATAACACACAGAAATACGAGCCTTTGGGGATTAATATGATCAAATCCGGGAACATTTCGAATTTTTTTAAAATTATTATTATTATTTTTTCGGTGAAATACGGAACCGTTCCGTTCCGCAACCCTAAGTCTAAATATTGCTGTTGCATTACACAACCTTCAATGTTATACTAGTTAACCTAGTAATATCATCAACCATGTGTAGTTAACTAGTGATTATGTGAAGATTGATTGTTTTTTATGAGATAAGTTTAATGCTAGCTAGCGCCTTACCGTGGCTCCTTGCAGACACAAGGTCCTTTTGACGCTGCTCTCTAGTAACAGGTGGTCAGCCTGCCACGCGGTTTCCTCGTGGATTGCAATGTAATCGTCCATAATTGGTGTCCAAAAAAGGCCCATTACCGATTGTTATGAAATCGGCCCTAGTAAAGGGCATAATTAAGGGGTTTTACTGTAGTTTGAATGCATGTATGACAAAAAGCCCCAACTTAGTCTGATTCAGGCAGCCTGATTCACTGACTGAAGGTCTCGTCAAACAAAGAGATTCCGTTTATTTTGGGAGATCACAAAATAAAACGTTGACGTTCAAGAGAGGAGAAGCAAATAGTTCCAGATGATAACGAAACAGGTTTGAGCAAGCCGGGTTTGTCGGGCCTTGACCTCACTACTCACAGGATTTCATCTTGAGAAAGAGGTCAAGGCGTTAAGGGTAGAGTTCTGTGTGTGGGGACCAGTGGACTCAGTAGGCTGAGTGAATGAGAAGCAGATGTCATCTATTTCTTTTCAAAGGGGTTAACAAAGTTGTCTGCTGAGGGGGGGGTGAAGAATTAAGGTGGGAGGAAAAGCTTTTCCTCTGGTTAGGAGATTTAGACTGATAGAAAGTAGATTTAGCAGCGGAGACCGAGGAAGAGAAGGTAGAGAGGAGGAAGTGAAAGGATGATGGGTCCTCCGGATGTTAGAGTTAGTTGGGTTTTCCTTCATTTTCACTCAGCTGCCCTCAGCCCTCTTCTGTAAGCTCCCAATGAGTCATTCGGCCATGGGGCAGGAGTGGAGTGCCAAGGCGACCGGGAAGAAAGGGGAGAATGTGTGAGTCATAGGACGTGGAAAGGAGTAAAGAGTGGAAAGAGTATGGCTGAAAGAGGCAGAGTCAGGAGACAGGAGGGAGAAGGATTTAGCAGAAGGCAGAGATGATAGGAGAGAGAGATCGAAGACTGAGTGGCTAGGGTTGGAGGAAAGGGAGAAAGAAAAGGAAACAAAGTAGTGATCAGAGACCTGGAGGGGGGCTGCAGGGAGATTAGTAGAATAGAGACCTGGAGGGGGGCTGCAGGGAGATTAGTAGAATAGAGACCTGGAGGGGGGCTGCAGGGAGATTAGTAGAATAGAGACCTGGAGGGGGGCTGCAGTGAGATTAGTAGAATAGAGACCTGGAGGGGGGCTGCAGGGAGATTAGTAGAATAGAGACCTGGAGGGGGGCTGCAGTGAGATTAGTAGAATAGAGACCTGGAGGGGGGCTGCAGGGAGATTAGTAGAATAGAGACCTGGAGGGGGGCTGCAGTGAGATTAGTAGAATAGAGACCTGGAGGGGGGCTGCAGGGAGATTAGTAGAATAGAGACCTGGAGGGGGGCTGCAGTGAGATTAGTAGAATAGAGACCTGGAGGGGGGCTGCAGTGAGATTAGTAGAATAGAGACCTGGAGGGGGGCTGCAGGGAGATTAGTAGAATAGAGACCTGGAGGGGGGCTGCAGTGAGATTAGTAGAATAGAGACCTGGAGGAGGGCTGCAGGGAGATTAGTAGAATAGAGACCTGGAGGGGGGCTGCAGTGAGATTAGTAGAATATAGACCTGGAGGGGGGCTGCAGGGAGATTAGTAGAATAGAGACCTGGAGGGGGGCTACAGTGAGATTAGTAGAATAGAGACCTGGAGGGGGGTTACAGTGAGATTAGTAGAATAGAGACCTGGAGGGGGTTACAGTGAGATTAGTAGAATAGAGACCTGGAGGGGGGCTGCAGTGAGATTAGTAGAATAGAGACCTGGAGGGGGGCTGCAGGGAGATTAGTAGAATAGAGACCTGGAGGGGGGCTGCAGTGAGATTAGTAGGAGAACAGAGACCTGGAGGGGGGCTGCAGTGAGATTAGTAGAATATAGACCTGGAGGGGGGCTGCAGTGAGATTAGTAGAATAGAGACCTGGAGGGGGGCTGCAGTGAGATTAGTAGAATAGAGACCTGGAGGGCGGCTGCAGTGAGATTAGTAGAATATAGACCTGGAGGGGGGCTACAATGAGATTAGTAGAATATAGACCTGGAGGGGGGCTACAGTGAGATTAGTAGAATAGAGACCTGGAGGGGGGCTGCAGGGAGATTAGTAGAATAGAGACCTGGAGGGGGGCTGCAGTGAGATTAGTAGAATAGAGACCTGGAGGGGGGCTACAGTGAGATTAGTAGAACAGAGACCTGGAGGGGGGTTACAGTGAGATTAGTAGAATAGAGACCTGGAGGGGGGCTACAGTGAGATTAGTAGAATAGAGACCTGGAGGGGGGCTGCAGTGAGATTAGTAGAACAGAGACCTGGAGGGGGGCTGCAGTGAGATTAGTAGAACAGAGACCTGGAGGGGGGCTGCAGTGAGATTAGTAGAATATAGACCTGGAGGGGGGCTGCAGGGAGATTAGTAGAATATAGACCTGGAGGAGGGCTGCAGTGAGATTAGTAGAACAGAGACCTGGAGGAGGGCTGCAGGGAGATTAGTAGAATAGAGACCTGGAGGGGGGCTGCAGTGAGATTAGTAGAATAGAGACCTGGAGGAGGGCTGCAGTGAGATTAGTAGAACAGAGACCTGGAGGAGGGCTGCAGGGAGATTAGTAGAATAGAGACCTGGAGGGGGGCTGCAGTGAGATTAGTAGAATAGAGACCTGGAGGGGGGCTGCAGGGAGATTAGTAGAATAGAGACCTGGAGGGGGGCTGCAGTGAGATTAGTAGAATAGAGACCTGGAGGGGGGCTGCAGTGAGATTAGTAGAATAGAGACCTGGAGGGGGGCTGCAGTGAGATTAGTAGAATAGAGACCTGGAGGGGGGCTGCAGTGAGATTAGTAGAACAGAGACCTGGAGGAGGGCTGCAGGGAGATTAGTAGAATAGAGACCTGAAGGGGGGCTGCAGTGAGATTAGTAGAATATAGACCTGGAGGGGGGCTGCAGGGAGATTAGTAGAATATAGACCTGGAGGGGGGCTACAGTGAGATTAGTAGGAGAGCAGCCTCTAGTAAAGATGAGGTCCAGCATATTGTCTGCCTTGTGAGTGGGAGGGGACTGGGAATGAGTGAGGTCAAAATAGGCCAGGAGGGGAATGAAAAAGTTGAAAATAATTGAATCGAATATAGACGTCAGGAGGTTGAAGTAGCCCAGTACGAAGAGCGTTGAGCCATGATATTATACTGAACAAAAACCGCAACATGTAAAGCGTTAAAAGATCTGACGTTTTCCATACGCACAAAAAGCTTCATTCTCTGTTTGTGCGCAATTTTGTTTACATCCCTGTCGGTGAGTATTTAAACTTTGCCAAGATAATCCTTCCACCTGACAGGTGTGGCATACCAAGGGCACAATAAAAGGCCACTCTAAAATGTGCAGTTTTGTCACACAGCACAATGCCACACCTGTCTCAAGTTTTGAGGGAGTGTGCAATTGGCATGCTGACTGCAGCAATGTCCACCTGAGCTGTTGCCAGATACTTTTATTTTCTCTACCATAAGCCGCCTCCAACGTTGTTTTAGAGAATTTGTCAGTATGTCCAACTGCCCTCACAACCGCAGACCAAGTGTAACCATGACAACCCAGTACCTCCACATCCATCTTCTTCACCTGCGGGATCGTCTGAGACCAGCCACCCGGACATCTGATGAAACTGTGGGTTTGCACAACCAAAGAATTTATGAACAAACTGTCAGAAACCGTCTCAGGGAAGTTCATCTGCTCGTCGTCCACACCAGGGTCTTTTCCTGACTGCAGTTCGGCACCGTAACTGACTTCAGTGGCCAGATGTTCACCTTCACTGACCACTGGTACGCTGGAGAAGTGTCCTCTTCACTTCTTTCTTTGCTAATGTCAACGTTGTGAACAGTGCCCCATGGTGGGGTGGGGGTATGGACATGCATAAGCTACGGACAATGAACACACTTGCATTTTATCGATGGCAATTTGAATGTACAGAGACACCGTGACGAGATCCTGAGACCCATTTACGTGCCATTCATCCACCGCCATCACCTCAGGTTTCAGCATGATGATGCACGGCCCCATGTCGCAAGGATCTGTACACAATTCCTGGAAAATGAAAATGTCCCAGTTCTTCCATGGCCTGTATACTCACCAGACATGTCACCCATTCAGCCTCTTTGGGATGCTCTGGATCGATGTGTACAACAGCGTGTTCCAGTTCCCGCCAATATCCAGCAACTTCACACAGCCATTGAAGAGGAGTGGGTCAACATTCCACAGGCCACAATCAACAGCCTGATCAACTCTATGTGAAGGAGATGTGTCACACTGCATGAGGCAAATGGTGGTCACACCAGATACTGACTGGTTTTCTGATCCACACCCCTACCTTTTTATTTTATAAAGGTATCTCTGACCAACAGATGCGTATCTGTATTCACAGTCATGTGAAATCCGTAAATTAGGGCCTAGTAAATTTATTTAAATTTACTGATTTCCTGATATGAAGTGTAACTCAGGAAAGTCTTTGACGTTGTTGAATGTTACGTTTATATTTTTATTCAGTATAGCTTATCAAGGTCAAGCTCATTTAAGGGAACTCTTTAAAGGCACCTGGTGGGTTGAAAGTTGACCATGTTAATTTTGAGTGGACAAGGGAACAGTGACAACATGGAATTCCAATCAGGAGCTGGACAGGTAAGTGAGGGAGAATATAGAAAATCTCCAGTCAGGAGAAATGAGTAGCCCTGTGCCATCACCACGACGACCAGATGCTCTCGGACTATGAGGGAAAAAACGCAGTCAGATGAAGAGAGAGCAGCTGGAGTAGCAGTGTTCTCTGGGAGGATCCATGTCTCCGTCAGGGACAAGAAGTCTACTGACTGAAGGGCAGCGTAGGCTGAGATTTAACCCAGCGTTCCCAGCCACAGATCAGCAGTTCCAAACGCTGCCGGAGACTCAGAATTCCACATGGGTTGTGCCCAGACGGTACACAAATTTACACTAAATTAGAAAGCCACGGGTAGGGGAGCGTCTGTCAAAAGCCTGTAGGGAGTAAGGCTTTACAGAGTAAACCTCATAGCGAACACTGCAGAAAATCTCCTTACAATTAGCCTAATATTTTTTTGCTTGGTGCAGGGAGTTTGAAAGAGTTTGACTTCCTCTGTCGTCTTCTCTTTCTCGTCCTATCGAAGACTATGTGAGGGAATGGAAGAGCTTCCTGTAGCCTTGAAGCTCTGCTCTGAGCAGCATTTGCTTTCACAGAGGAAATTGTGTCTCCCCTCTTTGTCATGCAACCCTGATCTATGTAGCGCTGCCAACCCGGAAAAACACATTTCATATTTCTGTCTTCATATAGGCTGTGTTCCAAATGTCATACTATTTACTGTACAGTGCACTCACTTGTGACGAGGACCCATAGGAAATAGTATCCTATTTGGAACACAAGCGATGAGAAGCCAGAAATGACGTTTTTCGGGGTTGTTTGGGACATAGCCAAGGTCAAGCCCACGGTATGGCGGATGCGTAGTCAGGCCAGCCCTGTATAGGTCGGCTCAACAGTGTGTAAAGATAAAGGGTAATAAAGTGTCAGAACCACAGCGGCTCTGAGCAGGATCATGATGGCTCTGTTCTGGTTGGGACTGGCAGCAGCAGAGTTCAGGTCGTCTGCTCATCCAGCCCGTCCAGTATACGTCCGTTTGGCTCAGCAGTGTGTAAAGGGTAATAGTGTGAACAAGGTCCGGGTCAGACAGACCTATACAGACAGACAGACCTATACAGACAGACAGACCTATACAGACAGACAGACCTAGACAGACAGACAGACCTAGACAGACAGACAGACGTATACAGACAGACAGACGTATACAGACAGACAGACGTATACAGACAGACAGACGTATACAGACAGACAGACCTAGACAGACAGACAGACCTAGACAGACAGACAGACCTAGACAGACAGACAGACATACCTAGACAGACAGACAGACATACCTAGACAGACAGACAGACCTATACAGACATACAGACCTATACAGACAGACCTATACAGACAGACAGACAGACCTATGCAGACAGACAGACCTATACAGACAGACCTATACAGACAGACAGACCAATACAGACAGACAGACCTATACAGACAGACAGACCCTACTCCACCCTACTCTTACTGGTTAAATATGCTGCTGACTGGTTGAGTGTTGCTGGACTGGTTGAGTGTTGTTGGACTGGTTGAGTGTTGCTGGACTGGTTATTTATACTGCTGACTGGTTGAGTGTTGCTGGACTGGTTATATATACTGCTGACTGGTTGAGTGTTGTTGGACTGGTTGAGTGTTGCTGGACTGGTTATTTATACTGCTGACTGGTTGAGTGTTGTTGGACTGGTTGAGTGTTGCTGGACTGGTTATTTATACTGCTGACTGGTTGAGTGTTGTTGGACTGGTTGAGTGTTGCTGGACTGGTTATATATACTGTTGAGTGTTGCTGGACTGGTTATTTATACTGCTGGCTGGTTGAGTGTTGCTGGACTGGTTATTTATACTGCTGACTGGTTGAGTGTTGTTGGACTGGTTGAGTGTTGCTGGACTGGTTATATATACTGTTGAGTGTTGCTGGACTGGTTATTTATACTGCTGGCTGGTTGAGTGTTGCTGGACTGGTTATTTATACTGCTGACTGGTTGAGTGTTGCTGGACTGTAGTCATTCCTTTGCTCCTCAGACCCAAATGATTCGGACTCCCTTGGCTGAGTGGGTTGGCCCTAATGATGATGGTAACAACCTACCTCCACTTGATTTAACTGGTAGCATTTTACACTTTGACGGCTCGGGCCTACTCTACAGTCTACAAGCCATGTCTCAGGGCTAAGTAGCTGTGGATGTTTTAAACCTCCCGAGACTAGACCTGCGTCTTAAATGGCTCACTGTTCCTCCATATACGCTGCATTCTGAAAGTGTTCAGACCAAGACTTTTAACACATTTTATTTGAATTTACGTTAGTCTCATTCTGAAATGGATCAAATGTATTTTTCTCCTCATACATCTACACACAATACCCCATAATGACAAAGTCAAATTAAAACTTATTTACATATGTCAGACCCTTTTCTATGAGACTCGAAATTGAGCTCAGGTGCATCTTGTTTCCATTGATCATCTTTGATGTTTCTACAACTTGATTGGAGTCCACCTGTGTTAAATTCAATTGATTGGACATGATTTGGAAAGGCACACACCTGTCTATATAAGGTCCCACAGTTGACAGTGCATGTCAGAGAAATAAATCAAGCCATGAGGTGGAAGGAATTGTCCGTAGAGCTCTGACACATGATTAGGTCGAGGCACATTCTTAAATGAAAGCTGTTTGGAACCACCAAGACTCTTCCTAGAGCTGGCCGCCCAGCCAAACCGACCAATGGGGTTAGAAGGGCCTTGGTCAGGGAGGTGACCAAGAACCCGTTGGTTCCTCCAGAGTTCCTCTGTGGAGATGGGAGAACCTTTCAGAAGGACAACCATCGCTGCAGCTCACCACCGATCAGGCCTTCATGGTAGAGTGGCCAGATAGAAGCCACTCCTGAGTAAAAGGCACATGACAGCCCGCTTGCAGTTTGCCAAAAGGCACCTAAAGACTCTCAGACCATGAGAGACAAGATTCTCTGGTTTGATGAAAGCAAGATTGAACTATTTTGCCTGAATGCCAAGCGTCATGTCTGGATGAAACCTGGTGAAGCATGGTGGTGGCAGCATCATTGAGGGGAGGGGATTTAATCAATTTTAGAATAAGGCTGTAATGTACCAACATTTTGAAAAAGTCAAGGGGTCTGAATACTTTCCGAATGTGCTGTAGTGCCCTTACTGGTCAACCATGGTGCAGAAGGTGCACTATATATGGGAAGTAGACAGACAGACAGGTTTGTTGGCCAGCTCAGTGCATAGTAGTAGTAGTAGCAGTAGTAGTACTAGTAGTAGCAGCAGTAGTACTAGTAGTAGCAGCAGTAGTACTAGTAGCAGCAGCAGTAGTACTAGTAGCAGCAGCAGTAGTCGCAGCAGTAGTACTAGTAGTAGCAGCAGTAGTACTAGTAGTAGCAGCAGTAGTACTTGTAGCAGTAGTACTTGTAGCAGTAGCAGTACTAGTAGTAGCAGAAGTAGTACTAGTAGTAGCAGCAGTAGTACTAGTAGTAGCAGCAGTAGTACTAGTAGTAGCAGCAGTAGTACTAGTAGTAGCAGCAGTAGTACGAGTAGTAGCAGGAGTAGTAGCAGCAGGAGTAGTAGCAGCAGTAGTAGTAGCAGCAGTAGTAGTAGCAGCAGCAGTAATAGTAGTAGTAGTAGTAGTAGTAGTAGTAGTAGTAGTAGCAGTACTAGTAGTAGCAGCAGTAGTACTAGTAGTAGTAGCAGCAGTAGTACTAGTAGTAGCAGCAGTAGTAGTAGTAGTAGTAGTATCAGTAGTAGTAGTAGCAGCAGTAGTAGTAGTGGCAGCAGCAGTAGTAGTAGTAGTAGTAGTAGTAGCAATAGTAGTAGCAGTAGTAGTAGCA